>NW_021604563.1:14185768-14230198 GCF_004785775.1 Grammomys surdaster
TCTATCTATCTATCTATCTATCTATCTATCTATCTATCTATCTATCTATCATTTGTCTACTCCCATGACACACTGACAGGCAGAGAGAGAGAAAGAAAGAAAGAAAGAGAGAGAAAGTGAGAGAATCTTTCAGTTCAGTATATCAGTATAACCTGACCTCAAATTCACCATGTAATATGTGGATTCAGCTTGGTAAATTTCTACCAGTTGTCTTAGCCTACACAAATTTCTATTGGCTGATTCACAAATTCATCCATCTGGACCCGGTATATAAGACATCAACAGGATCCTGATCTTAGCTTCACTTCATTACTGCATCTCAGTTCTGACTCAAAGTCCAATAACTGTAATAATTCTACTTATTCAGTAGTTATGTTATATGAGCTTCCCATCCCTTCACAGACTACTTTGCTTTTGTCAGTTTACCACATTTGGCTTCACACCTTTTCTTTGAAACTCCCAATACCCAAGATTCAATTCACAGACCACATGAAGCTCAAGAAGAAGGAAGACCAAAGTATGAGTGCTTCAGTCCTTTAGAGAAGTAACCAAATACTCAAGGGAGCAAATGCAGAGACAAAGTGTGGAGCAGAGACTGTAGGAGGGGCTGTCTGGAGCCTGCCCTTCCTGGGGATCCATCCCATATGCAGTCAACAAACATAGACATTGTTGTGGACGCCAGGAAGTATGTGTTGAGAAGAGCCTGATATACCTATATCCTGAAAGCCTCTGCGAGAATCTGACATATACAGAGGCGAATGCTCATAGCTAACCATTGAATTGCTCATCGGGTCCCCAATAGAGGAAGTAAAGAGAAGAACGAAGGAGCTGAACGGGCTTGCATCCCCATGGGAAGAGCAACAATACCAACCAATCAGAGCTCCCAGGGTCTAAACCACTAGCCTGGGAACATGGTTCCAGCTGTATATGCAGTGGAGGATGGCCTTGTCAGGCATTGGTGGGAGAGGAGATCCTTGGTCCTGTGAAGGTGGGATTACCCAGTATGGGGGAATTCGAGGGCAGGGAGGGGGAGTGGGTGGATGGGTGGGGGCACATCTTCATAGAAGCAGGAAAAGGGGGAATGAGATAGAGGGGTTCTAGATAATAATTTAATTATAATAAAATATAATAAATTTTTAAAAAATAAGAAAAAAAAAGAATCTCCTTGCCTCATTAGACTTTTGTAACCATTCTATAACCCACACATATGTATAAGTACTTATAGGATCATAAGGATACTAAATATGGTTATATTTAATATATGATGTTTAATGTGTAATGCTAATAGTTAAAATTGGAATAAATGAACTGTTGTTTGCTTCATCCAGCCTATCATGGACAGAGAGACTATTTGGAAAGTTGCTGTTGATAATTCAATAATGCCTTGTGAATTAGTTGTTATTAAATCAACTCTGACTTCATGGATTTGTATATTTTACATAGTATATATTTATCTAAATCTACTCATCTATGCTACAAATATAGCATATCCGTTACAGATACTTCTTCCCATTCATATATTACATTTTAAAGGAGATAATTTTGATCTTAGCCATTCTGGCTGGTGGAATATTGGGGACATTTTGATTTGCATTTCCCTGATTAATAAGGACTTTGAACATTTCTTTTTTCACCTTGGGTAGTATATTTATTTCTTTTAGAGAATTGTGTAGATTTTTTAAAAATTTGTTCTTTAATCATTTTTTATAGTCTAACTTTATTCTACTCCTGGTCCACCCTCTGATTATTCCACATCATAATCTTCCCCCATCTCTAAGAGGATGTCCCCATCCTACCCTACTCCATGAGTCCTCCCCACTCCCTGGGGCTCCAAGTCTCTCGAGCGTCAGTGCATCTTCTCTGACTGAGTCCAGACCAGATAGTCCTCTGCTATATGTATACATGTTGTGGATCCTTGTATCAGCTGGTGCATGATGCCTGGTTGGTGGCTCAGTGTCTGAGAGAAACCAGGGGTCCAGATTACTTGAGACTGCTGGTCCTCCTACAGTGTCACTCTCCTCCTCAGCTTCTTCCAATTTTCCTTAATTCAACCACAGGAGTCTGTCCATTGGTTGGGTCTAAATATTTGCATCTGACTTTCAGCTGCTGGGCTGTTTGAAGGGCAGTCACGATAGGCTCCTGTTTGTAAAGGCATTATCTCATCAATAATAATGTCAGGCCTTGGGGCCTCCCCCTGAGCTGGATCTAAATTTGAGCCTGGCACTGGACCTCCTTTTCCTCAGACTCTTCTCCATTTTTGTCCCTTCAGTTCTCTCAGTCAGGAATAATTATGGGTCAGAGTTTTTGACTGTGGGATGGCAACCACATCACTCTACTTGATGCCATGTTTTTCTACTAGAGGTGGAATCTACAAGTTTCTTCTGCCTACTGTAGGTCATTTCATCTAAGACCTGAGAGTCTCTCACCTCCCAGGTCCTTGGTACATTCTAGAGGGTCCCCCCCCCATATCCTATCTCCTGAGATTGTCTCCATTCTTTCTGCAGGCATTCAGGGCTTCAGTCCTCTTCCCCTCCACCCCAACACCTGATCATGTTCCCCCCTTCCTCTCCCTGTCCCTTTTCCCACCCAGGTCTCTTGCTCTTTCTCCCTTCCTCTGATTTCTTTCTTCTCCCTCACAGCTGTGATTGACGCATCCTCACTTGGGCCTTTTGGCTTGTTAGCCTTCTTGAGTTCTGTGGATTTTATCCTGAATATTCTGTACAATTTGTCTAATAGCTACTTATGAGTGAGTCCATTCCATGCATGTCCTTTTGGGTCTGAGTTATCTCACTCATGATGATATTTTCAAGTTCCATACATTTGCCTGCAAACTCATGAAGTCCTTGTTCTTAATAGCTGAGTAGTAAAAATTTTCTACTTCACAAAAGTGCATCATCTTTTCACTAATACTAGTTTCTTAGTTCTACTATCAGTAGTATATTAATAATTCTTCAAAATATTAATATAATTTATAAATTTTACTTGTTAGATCAATTTTATGCTTTTCTCTTTTTTAATTTTTTTATTGGATATTTTATTCATTTACATTTCAGATGTCATCCCCTTTCCCCATTTCCTCTCCCTAGAACCCCTTATCCCACATCCCTCCTCACTTTTGCTTTTATATCATTTTAATTACATGCATGCATTAAGGTCAGTTCTAGGTTGAGGGTCTAGCAATACATTAGATGCAAATAGTAAAGAATCAAGCAAGACAATAAACACAAATAGTCAAAGAAAAAGTAAGGCATTAAACCCAATTACATCAACACTCCCATGATCACTGTTTCTAAGGCGTTATTAGGATGACCAAAATATCTGAGCCAACTTCTTTGTCCTAGCCCAAAGTCATTTTTAATTTCTGAATCCTACTTCATTTTTCTACCCTAAAATTTAGATACCTGTCTGAAATTCCTTCTTTTTTCTAGCCTAATATTTAAATTCCTGCCTGAAATTACTTCTTTTTTCTAGCTAAGATTTAGATTCCTACCTGAAATTACTTCATTGTTCTAGCCTAATGTCAGATTCCAGCCTGAAACCTACTTCATTGTCCTTGGCCAATGTCATATTCCTGCTAATAAGCCTATTTCCTTGTCCTTGGTACATGTCAGATTCTTGTCAAGCAGTCTCAAAGGCTCTCTGCCTCTCCCCATTTTTTATTTTATTAACAAGACTGAGCTTGTCTTAGGTTATTCTGACAAGAATGCTTTCCTTACCCATCATGGAATATGCATTATCCAAAGAAATGCACTCAAGTCTTAGGTTGGTAAGGCTTTGTACAGAATCTTACCCATCCTTGGCTTGCCAACCTGTTAATTTAATAACTCTCTCTGGGGGTCTATTTTCAGGTTCAAGTCATATACTTTGATTGCCAACATGTTGATGTTGTCAAACACAAGCTTTAACAGAATGGACAGGAATAAAAGTATTTCCAGGACAAAAAGGGCTAGCAGGATCAAGCTATATATGTCATTCTTGAAGCTTGACCAAAATAGAAATACTGAACTCAGGCCATGGGAAATTTTATCAGCAGTATCTGCTGCATCAACACTCAGCAGAGCAGCATTCTTGAAATTCATAAGCTCACTATGTATCATTAAAATATTCAGAGAGGTGTTAGAAATATGCCAAATACACTACAAGTGTCTTTAAACTTTTTCCTAATTATAATGACTACCACTGTAAATTTTAGAACTAACACAAGTCCAGTGGTATTTAGTATGACACTGGAGATGGCTCTTAAATTCTGAACCTTCTTCCAATAATTTGAATAGGATAAAGAGCATCAATCCATGTTTCCAAATGTCTATCTAAATTGTCTTGCATATTCAACACATTAGTAACATTTTTTGCTAAATGATTAACAAAAGTAGCTGTCTTAACTTCTTGTGTCACAGCAATTGCAGAAGCAATGGCGCTAGCAATTAATGTAATTAAACCTCTTATAACAGCAGTAATCAAGCCCACTACCCTCATTCTTCTGCTTAAAGCCTGACTCATTTCTTCCAGTACTTGCAAGCTATTTTTAGAATAATAAGGTTCTATGATACTGATGGCACTAAAACAAAAGCTGGTTGATATACCTCCATAACTAACATGCCAGATTTTAAAACACAAACACAATTAGAAGGTATACAATCAATGCAACTTACATCAAATTCTGTAGAAGAAACAAAAGGACTTTTAACGTGACAATAAAAAGAGCCCTAACACACGTACTAACACCTGTTTGAAATCCAGATCCTGTTCCAACTTTATCTCTGGCTAAGGTAACATCATAGAGAACTGCAACTAATTTCCATGTATGTCTCTGAAAATGTCCAGAACCAGACTTCTAAAGGAAGACTGTTATTTACAATATTGAATTGATATCTAGACCAGTCCATGATTGAATCTGAATAGCTGGTCACATTTAAGAACAATACAAGAGTCATTATCACTTCTTTTTTTGATTCTCTATTCCACAAGTTCTAAAAACTTGAGACAAGGCAGATTGTCCCATCAAGGGTATAAGTAAACAATGTTGGGTCAGGAACATATGTCCAATGCAGCTTCCCAGTCACCATTATCAGGGCACACAGCAAGCTCACAGGTCAAAATCATTCTTTGTCCTGGCATCAGCATGTCTCATCTATCATTGTGGTGGCCACCATGCTCCTTCAGCATCCTGCAGAGAAAACACAAACATGCCCTCTTCCCCATATTTAATACCTAATCGGGATCATCCCTTAAGCCAGTAAGAGGATCCTTCCTTTTCACCTATGCATAAGTATCCCTAGTTGTAGAGCACCATAGACACTCAGCAGAAATTTACTTGGCATCCAATTTAAAAAAAATTAAAATAAAAAATTAAAAGAACATGATTTAAATAAATTTGTGGTATATAGGGATATATCTTCCCTTTTTTTTATTTTATGAAGTTACTGTTTTAAAGTTTCATGGGCCCATTCCACAGTCTCTTGACCTTGACAATTGTAAGGAATTCTAGTAATATGCATAATGTTAAATTGCTGCTAAAAATTCTCAAATGTTCAACTGTGATTCCAGGTTCCAGTATCTGTTTTTGTTTTGTTTTGTTTCGTTTTTGCTTTTTATTATTTGGTTTTTTGTTGATCTACATTTCAGATGATATCCCCCATCCCTTATCCCCCAACAGAAACCCCTTAACCCATCCACCCTCCTTTCTATTTCTCTGAGGGTGTGTCCCTACCCATCCACCCACTCATACCACTCCACCCTTGAATTCCCCCTCACTAGGGCATACAGCCTTCAAGGGAACAAGGCTCTCCTCTCCCACTGATGCTCAACAAGTCCAACCTCCTCTACATATACAGCTAGAACCTGGGTGCTCTAGTTGGTTGGTATTGTTACTCTTCTCATGGGGCCGCAAGCCCCTCCAGTCTTCTCTGTAACTCCTCCACTGGGGACCCTGTGATCAGTTTGATGGTTAGCTGTGAGCATCTGCCTCTGTACATGTCAGGCTCTGGCAGTGCCTCTCAGGTGCCAGGTATGTCAGGCTCCTGTCAGCAAGGACTTCTAGACATCCACAACAGTGTTTGCTTATGGTGATTTCAGCTGGGAGGGATCTCCAGGTAGGGCAGTCTCTGAATGGTGTCTCCTCCAGTTTTTGTCCCCTACATTTTCTCATATTTGCTTCTGTACGTATTTTTTTACTCCTTCTAATAAAGTCTGAAGCACTCATATAAAACATATATTAATAATTTCTCAAAATATTAATATAATGTATGAATTTTACATGTTGGATAAATTTTATGCTTTTTTCTTTACTGATGATGCTCAAAGTGTTTGAAAGTGTCACAAAGATAAATATCACATATTTATCTTTCTAAAAAGATACTATGTGAAATTTTTATGAATAAACATTGACATTTTAATTTGTTCATTGCCATATCATTGTAGTAAAATTTGTAGTCACTTAGCTTACCAATACTCCAAATATACTATGGGTATGACGTATTGTTTTTGCTACAATTTATTTTCCATATTTTTTACATTGACTCCATGTTCTATCTGATTCATTCAGTTCATATATATATATATATATATATATATATATATATTTCTTCAACTACATAATATATTTACAGTATATTTAAAATGAAACATTTCACCTACTGTTCATTGTAATCATAAAGTAGAAAGATGCTTGATAGTTCACAAGCTTTGCAGTAAAAGAAATAATAATGGGCATATCTCTATGTGCTAAGGCTTCATCAGTAATACTAATGAGATGTTCCTCCCAGCTCATTTATGGAAAGTTGTTTCATACTATGAACATCATTAGCTTTAGTTTTAATTACTATTTATCAACTTGTTATGTTTACCTAGTAGTTCAGCCAATAAATTTGTAATGACCAATTTCCCTTCAAATGTCTTTTTTTCTGATAAAATAGAAAGCAAGAATCTTTTCTATGTATGAATTCTTGAAATCTAAAATTATTTTGCTATCCAAGGACATTTTTGTCCACTTCTCTCTGTGGAAATAATTAGTGATTTTTTTTTTACAGTTATCTATGTTAGAAGAAAATAGAAGTTAAAAAATATACAATCTTTTGAGCAGAAGGATGAATGCTGACTTACAACAATAAAACTTATCTTAGGTTGTTTTGCACAAAATGGAATTTTGTGGTTTCTTAATGCATTCTCTTTTTAGTTTAATTTGAAAGCAAATCATTCTATGCTTAACAACAAAATGTATTTTATTTTCATGTTAAAATGTTTAAATCAGACATATATTTTCATAAGTCAATAGTAATTAGATTAATATTAAAGTTGGTAGAAAATTTAATATTTTATAATTTGGAAATTATTTTATCTATTTATGACATACTTGAAATACACTAATTTCAAATAATTTTTAGAGAATTAGAGTTGTTTTACTAATTTACAATTATTATTAGATGCAAATAAATGATCAAAAAATTCCAAATCACTTGTAATATAGTCTACACATTTCATGTAGGCATTTAAAAGTATGAATATATATTTATGTACTCTATATGCTAATAATCATAAGATCATCAATGTTTTATAAATTAAATTCTCATTGGATATTTTATTTACATTTCAGATGTTATTTCTTTTCCCCATTTCCTCTCCACCCAGAAAACCCCTATCCCATCCCCCCTCTACCTGCTTCTATGAGAATGTGCCATGGGTCCCTCCCTATGTGCTCCCAGATTTGTGGTTTAAACATTGAAAGCTCTGGTTGGTTGGTATTGTTGCTCCCCTCATGGGGCCACAAACTCCTCCAGCTCCTTCAGGCTTCTCTCTACTTCCTCCATCCGGAATCTTGTGATTAGTTCAGTTCAATGGTTAGCTATGAGCATCCATCTCTGTATATGTCAGATCTGGCAAACTTCTAAGGAGACAGCTATATCAGGGTACTGTCAGCATACACTTCTGGCATCAGCATCAGAGTCTGCCTTTGGTGACTGCACATGGGATGGATACCGAAGTGGAGCAGTGCATAGACCGCCTCTTTTTCAATTTCTGTCCCACATTTTGTCTCCATATTTGCTCCTATGAGTATTTTGTTACTCCTTCTAAGAAGGACCAAAGCACACACACTTTGGTCTTCCTTCTTCATGAGCTTTATGTGGTCTGTGAGTTGAATCTTGGGTATTTCAAGCCTGTGAGCTAATATCTACTTATCAGTGAGTGTGTACCATGTGTGTTCTTTTGGGATTGGATTACCTCACTCAGTGTGATATTTTCTAGTTCAGTCCACTTGCCTATTTCATAAATTCATTATTTTTAATACCTGAGTGATACTCTATTGTGTAAATGTACCACATTTTTTGTTGTGGTTCATTCCTCTGTTGAAGGGCATATGGGTAATTTCCAGCTTCTGGTTATTATAAACAAGGCTGCTATGAACATAGTGGAGCATATGTCCTTGTTATATGTTGGAGGAACTGCTGGGTATATGCCCAGGAGTGGTCTAGCTTGGGCCTCAGGTAATGCTATGTCTAATTTTCTGAAGAACCACCAGACTGATTTTAAGAGTGGTTGCACCAGCCTGCAATCCCACCAACAATGGAGGAGTGTTCCTCTTTCTCCACATTCTTTGCAGAATCTGTCACCTGAGTTTTTGATCTTGGCCGGTGTAATGTGGTGTATGGTGGAATCTCAGGGTGGTTTTGATTTGCATTTCCGTGATGACTAATTTCTTTAGGTGCTCCTCAGCCATTTGATATTCCTTAGTTGAGAATTCTTATTTTAGCTCTTTACCCCATTTTTAATAGGATTATTTGGTTGTCTAGAGTCTAATTTCTTGAGATCTTCGTATGTATTGGATATTAGCCCTCTATTGGATACAAATTTCTCTTTTTCTATGAAGAATTGAGTTGGAACTTTGACTGGGGTTGTATCAGATCTATAGATTGCTTTTGGCAAGATGGCCATTTTCACTATGTTAATCCTGCCAATCCATGAGCATGGGAGAACTTTCCATCTTTGTAACCTTCAATTTCTTTCTTCAAAGACTTGAAGTTCTAGTCATACAAATCTTTCACTTGCTTGGTTAGATTTACACCAAGGTATTTTATATTATTTGTGACTATTGTGAAGGGTGTCATTTCTCTAATTTCTTTCTCAGCCTGCTTATTCTTTGAGTAGAAGAAGGCTACTGATTCTTTTGAGTTGATTTTATATCCAGCCACTTTGCTGAAGTTGTTTATCAGGTTTAGGAGTACTTTGATGGAAGTTTTAGGGTCACTTAAATATACTATCTCATCATCTGCAAATAGTGGTATTTTGACATCTTCCTTTCCTATTTTTAACCCTTTGACTTCCTTTTGTTGTATAATTGCTCTGGCTAGGACTTCTAGTACTATATTGAATAGGTTGGGAGAGAGTGAACAGCCTTGTCTAGTCCCTGATTTTAGTGGGATTGGTTCAAGGTTCTCTCCATTTAGTTTGATGTTGGCTACTGGCTTGCTGAATATTGCTTTCACTCTCTTTAGGTATGGACCTTGAATTCCTGATCTTTCAAAGACTTTTACTATGAAGGGATGTTAAATTTTGTCAAATGCTTTCTCAGCATCTTATGAGATGGTCATGTGGTTTTTGTTTCTCTGAGTTTACTTATACAGTGGTTTACCTTGATGGATTTCTGTATATTGAACTACCCATGCATTCCTGGGATAAAGCCTACTTGATCATGATGGATGACTGTTTTGATGTGTTCTTTGACTCAGTCTGTGAGACTTTCATTGAGTATTTTTTGCATTGATATTCATAAGGGGGTTTTATCTGAAGTCCACTTTTTTTGTGTCTTTGTGTGATTTAGGTATGAGCATAAATATGGTTTCAGAGAAGGAATTGATAGTGTTCCCTCTGTTTCTATTTTGTGGAATAGCTTGAAGAGAATTGGTATTAGGTCGTCCTTGAAGGTCTGCTAGAATTCTGCACTAAAACCATCTTGTCATGGGCTTTTTTTGGTGCAAAGACTTTTAATGACTGCTGCTGTTTTGTCAGAGGTTATTGGACTTTTTACATGTATTTTCTGCTCCTTATTTAAATTTTGGTACTTGGAATCTGTAGAAAATTGTCCATTTCATCCAGACTTTTCAGTTTTTTTAGGTAAATGCGAGTTTCCTCATTTTCTGTTCTTATGTCTCCCTTTTCACTTCTGATTTTATTAATTTGGATACTGTCTCTGTGCCCTCTGATTAGTCTGGCTAAGGGATTATCATTCTTGTTGATTTTCTAAAGGAACAAGCTCCTGGTTTCATTGATTCTTTGTATAGTTACTTTTGTTTCTACTTGGATGATATCAGCCCTGAATATAATTATTTCCTGCTGTAACTCCTCTTGGGTGTATTTGCCTCTTTTTGTTCTAGAGCTTTCAGGTATGCTGTCAAGTTGTTAGTGTATTCTCTCTCCAGTTTCTTTTTGTAGGCAGTTAGAGCTATGAGTTTTCCTCTTTTTATTGCTTCCATGGATTCCCACAAGTTTTGGTATGATGCGTCCTCATTTTCATTAAATTCTAAAATATCTTTAATTTCCTTCTTTATTTCTTCCTTGACCAAGTCATCACTGAGTAGAGCCTTGTTCGATTTCCATGTGTATGTGGGCTTTCCATTGTATTTGTCATTATTGAAGACCAGCCTTAGTCCATGGTGATCTGATAGGATGCAAGGGATTATTTCAATCTTTTTGTATATGTTGAGGCCTATTTTGTGACCAATTATACGATCTATTTTGGATAACATACCATGAAGTACTGAGAAATAGGTATATTCTTTTGTTTTAGGATGAAATGTTCTATAGATATCTGTTAAATCAATTTGGTTCATAACTTCAGTTAATTTCACTGTGTCTCTGTTTAGTTTTTGTTTCCATGATCTGTCCATTGCTGATAGTGGGGTGCTGAAGTCTCCCACTATTATTATATGAGGTGCAGTGTCTTTTGAGCTTCAATAAAGTTTCTTTTATGTATGTTGGTGCCCTTGCATTTGGAGAATGGATGTTCAGAATTGAGAGTTCATCTTGGTTGACATTTCCTTTGACGAGTATGAAATGTCCTTCCTTATTATTATTTTTTTCATAACTATTGGCTATTCCAGCTTGTTTCTTGGGTCCATTTGCCTGGAAAATTGTTTTCCAGCCTTTTACTCTTTGGTAGTGTCTATATTTGTCACTGAAGTATGTTTCTAGTATTCATCAAAATTCTGGGTCCTGTTTATGTATCCAGTCTGTTAGTCTTTGTCTTTTTATTGAGGAATTGAGTCCATTGATGTTAAGAGATTTAAGGAAAAATGATGGTTGCTTCCTGTTATTTTTGTTATAAGAGGTGGAATTATGTTTGTGTAGCCATCTTCTTTTGGGTTTGTTGGAAGATTACTTTCTTGCTTTTTCTAGGTTGTAGTTTTCCTCCTTGTGTTGGAATTTTCCATCTATTATCTTTTGTATGGCTGGATTTGTGGAAGAAAATTTTGTAAATTTGGCTTTGTCATGGTATATCTTGTTTTCTCCATCTATAGTGATTGAAAGTTTTGTTTGGTATAGTAGTCTGGGCTGGCATTTGTGTTCTCTTACGGTCTGTATGATATCAGTCTAGGATCTCCTGGCTTTCATAGTATCTGGTAAAAAGTATAGTGTAGTTCTTGTAGGTCTGTCATTATATGTTACTTGTCCTTTTCCCCTCACTGCTTTCAATATTTTTCTTTGTTTTGTGCATTTAATGTTTTAATTTTTATGTGAATGGTGGGATTTCTTTTCTGGTCCAATCTATTTGGAGTTCTGTAGGCTTCTTGAATGTTCTTTGGCATCTCTTTCTTCAGGTTTGGGAAGTTTTTTTCTATAGTATGGTTGAAGATATTTACTGGCCCTTTAAGTGGGAATCTTCACTCTCAGCTATATCTATTATCCTTAGGTTTAGTCTTCTCATTGTGTCCTGGATTTCCTGGATGTTTTGGGTTAGGATCTTTTTGCATCTTGTATTTTCTTTAACAGTTGTGTCAATGTTTTCTATGGTATCTTCTGCACATGAGATTCTTCTATCTCTTGTATTCTGTTGGTGATGCTTGTGTCTATTACTCCTGATCTCTTTCTTAGGTTTTCTATTTACAATATCATCTCCCTTTGATATTTTCTTATTGTTTCTACTTCCATTTTTAGATTCTAGATTGTTTTAATTCCTTCACCTGTTTGGTTGTGTTTTCTTGCAATTCTTTAAGGGATTTTTGTGTTTCCTCTTTTAGGACTTTTATCTGTTTACCTGTGTTATTCTGTATTTCTTTAAGGGAATTATTTATGTCCTTCTTAAAGTACTTTATCATCATCATGAGAAGTGATTTTAAATCTGAATCCTTATATTTCGGTGTGATGGAGTGTCCAGGACTAGCTATGGTCGGGAACTGGGTTCTGATGATGCCAGGTAACCTTGGTTTCTGTTGCTTGTGTTCTTGAAATTGTTTTTAGACATCTGGTTATCTCTAGTGCTACCTGCACTCACTGTCTTTGACTGGAGCCTGTCTCTCCTGTAATCCTGAAGATATCTCCTCAGAATCCTGCTATTTCTGTGAGCCTGTGATTCTAAGCTCCTGGGTGGATGAGCTCCTGGTATTTAGGCTGCATCTGGAATCCTGAAATTCTATGGTCCTGGGCATATTAGAGCTCCTGGGAGTCCAGCTTCCTCAACTACTCTGAGTACAGTGGATTGCTCTGTGTAGAGTGGTTCCTCTAATATAGGTCAGAACATGGTGTCTTCCCGGTAGCAGACCAGCTAGGAGTTGGAGTCAGCAACAAGGGCCAAGCAGTTGGGGCAGAAGGGGGGAGTATTTGGGAGGGCAAGGTTCTGGTGGTTGATGGGTCCTGAGTGCACCATGCTCCAAGCTGCAGCTTTGGGGCTTCTGGTTTGGGGGAAACTTCTTAGCCATTGCCTTGAGTCCAGTGTTTCCTCTAGGATGGGTCAGGTTATGGTATCTTCATGGGAGCAGCTCATCGAAGTTTTATATGATTCTGTCCTTTTAAAATGTAACAAATATTTTAATTTGTGCTTTTAGCAATTCAACAATATTAAATAATTATTTCTTCACTACCTAGGTGAAAATACTATGTCTCACAGAGATGAGAAAACCTGCAATGTGTGTGCCAGATGTTAAAGTTGTAACTGATCTTGTAGGTTGGCAGATGATAAATACTTCACATTCTTTGCCTTTGGGATTATAAACTTCTGTGATTGGAGTGATTCTTCTCTTCTTGCTCTGTAGACTTCAATGAAATCTGAAAAAAATCTGAGAATATTTCTATCTGAATATCACAGCCCCCTTAACTGGCAGAAATTATTAGAATGCATATTTGTTTTTTAACTATAAATATCATTGTTTTAAATTTTGTATGATGAATTCACTGTTCATAAGAAGTTTTTAACAACCACCTCTTTTTATGTGACCTGAGATTTTATAGATTATATACATTCTCTCCGTTGAGTTCATGGTGCAACTTCCCTGCTAAGTCTAGAAATCTAATTTTTTTTTTGTGGTCTTCCATGGTCTCAGAAACTTACAATCCTTCTTTTTGCCCTTTTTCATTAATTTGCCCTCTTTGAGATGTAATGGATCTTATCCTCATACTGTCAGTCAAAAAAGGCAAAATTCTGCTTTAGTGAATAAATATATTTATGCTCCTTTAAAAAAGAAAATAAGAACAAAATAGAAGTTTTTAGTTAAGTAATGATGTGAAAATGAGCCAACTCTGAAGACACTATCCATTAATATTCAATATATTCATCTGTTGTTTTCCTAGTATATACATCCATTAGAATTTTGTGGTTTTAAGCCAGTCACAGTAGCTCTTGAATATATTTCTAATACTCAAGAGGTGGGTACAGGGGGGTTACTACATGTTCAAGACCAATCTGAATTTCAATGTGAGTTTGAAACAAGAGATTTTTGCATGATAAGACACTGTCTTGAAAAACAACCAACCAACCAACCAAACAAGCAAACAAACAAAAAACAAAAAAAGATCAACCATTTACAATATAAACAGATGATTATACTTTTACTTTGAGGTCTTGTTTAAGGTACGTTTGCTCAAAAATAGAGATAGAGATTGCTGTCATTTTGTTTGATGCTTCCATGTACCTACCAGTCCAAGTCACTTTAAAATGAGCTCTCAGTTTTATTTTGTTTTTACACACAGATAATGGTATTTCTATCGAAAAACCTGGAAAGCCTGCCTCTGGTCATGAATGCTAAGGGGAGCCTTTGTTTTTACCTATACCCAAAGCCAAGGCTTTTACTTTTTCCTTCTGCAAGAATAGACAGGAATGACTGACTTGATATTTTAGCTTTATGATGTTACAAAATCCATACACATTCAGGGAAATCCATGATGCAAATTTTGGATTTTAATTCCAAGCAGCCACATGTGTTAAAATTCTCTGTAGTATTATGCAGCATACAATGTCAGTTACTTGCTATTCTAGGCAGTATCAGCAGTGAGATCAAGCTCCTAATCAAACACAGGATCAGAGGGGTGAATATGTCCACAACTTCTTCTGTTGCTACTATGTTTTGTGCAACTTGATATGTATTTTTCATTTCATGTCTTCAAAATGTCAGGCTATGTACAAAGTGGGATATTGAGCACTTTATTAAGAAATTTGCTTCGGGTTATATGCCAAAGCCCAGCTGTAGGCCAATGGTTAAACTTCAAGTCAAAGACAACTTTGAACATGTTTAGACAAGCCTAAGCTGAGCTATAACACTTGATAATTTCAGATAAATTAAATGCATTTTTATGTGATACATTTTTAAACTTATGTTTATCAAGATACTACTCCATTGTAAGTTCAGAAGTCTCAAAATTATCTTCCATTGTAGCCTAGAGTCCCAAAAGGTTTTTGGTTGAACGGTAAAATATTTCAGATCAACAGTAGGAAAAAAATGGTGTGTTTGGTTAATAGGTATTGTATTAATTATATTGAGTCAACTAGTGAACATACACACAATCACACATATATTTCTGTCTCTATCTCTATCTCTGTCTCTATCTCTGTCTCTATCTCTGTCTCTATCTATCTATCTATCTATCTATCTATCTATCTATCTATCTATCTAAGCATATTTTTACCCCAAAATATTCATAATTGCAATTTGGAAATATATCATAATATATGGACAGACAGATAAATTCTCAATATAGGAAGGACCTAAGTCTTTTTTCTTGTCTTCCATGTGTATGGATACATACACACACACACACACAGACACACACACACACACAGAAAAAGAGAGAGAGAGAGAGAGAGATTATCATGTTAGAGTATGTTCTTTCTGTTTTTAGGTTCTTTAAGGTTTTCTAAAATTACATACATAAATATATACATATATATATATGTATATATATATGTATGTATATATATGTATATGTACATATATATACACACACACACATATGTGTGTGTGTGTGTGTGTGTGTGTTTGTGTGTGTGTTTGACTGAGTTTGCCTGTATATAATACATGTATACAATGGCAATGGAGATTGGAAAATGGCATGAGTTTCTATGGAACTAGGTACTAAGTAGTTGAGTGCTACCTTGCAGATGCTAGTAACTGCACATGAGTTTTCTCCAAGAGCAGTAAACACACTCAAAAGCTAAGCCATTTTTTTAGCCTCATTCTTCACAGCTTTTTTAAAAAAAAATCATGTAGAGATATTGAAATTTATTGAAGAATTCTTTCTTATACATTGCAATGATAATGTGATATCTTTCTTTGATTGTATGTTCTATTACACTGAGTCAATTGTATTTTTAAATGAAACTTGTATATACAGGGTAAAACCATCTTGTTAATTGTATATGATATTCTTTTTATTTAATTAAACTATTATATCTTTTCTCTCCTCCCTCTTTTCCTTCCTACTTCTATCATATCTGTCACTCCCTCCCAAATTCGGGGCTCCTTGACTTTAATCATTGATGTCATATATACATACACATTAATTAAAATCCTTGAAGCAGATTCAGTTCAGTATTTTTATATTGTATGTATGGTGAGTGTGTGTGTATGTGTGTGTGTGTGTGTATGCATGTGCATGTGCCTGTGTGTGTATGTGTGTATTTAGGCATAAGGCTGAACATTTTGTGTTGTATATCCACTCAGGGGTCTCATCCATGTCCCTCTACCAGTCTACCAGTCATTAAGTGCATGTAGCTCTTCCTCTATACATAGTGGTGTCTTGTGTGGTTTCTTCCATTTACATGGTTGTGGCTATCTGCTATATATTTGTACCATTCAGCTTAAGCAGAGCTTGCGGAAGTCTAAAGTGATTTTTCCATGTAGAAAAATAGGTCTAGCTAAATGATACAGAAATTAAATTAAATCAAACTCTATAAGGGCCAATTACATATAATCATTATCTAGTGAAGAATATTCCAGGCAAAACACTGTTTAGTGTGTATGATCTTTGCAGAAAGTTTATGTTACTACAGTTTGTTTCACCCGGTTTACATATGACAAAACAGGAATAAGAAATGAAAACAATATTATCCAGTCAATATTACACCATTTAATAATGGCATAGACTAAATTAGATACTAATTTGAGGTTTCAAATCATTATGCTGGTTTGCCTTCTGTGTAATCTAGCATTTAATAACTGGCAACTCACCAGTGTTTGAGGACCAAAAATACAACTATTTACAAAGACTTCTGCTTTTGGCTAATGACAGTAATTAATATTTTTATCGATTTATTTTTCTCTTAATTTAAATTTATTGAAAAATAAAGTCTTGAACAGTGAATAAATGGTAGTTGTTACAAATCTTATAAAAATAGGTAGACATACTTGAGAATGCATGAATGAGCAGCAAGAAAAAATGTGAGGATATAGATTAATATAAATGAAAATAGGGAAATGTATGATGAACCTTATTTTGTATTTGAATTTGTAGCAATAATAAATCACAAGACATTTCAATTTCCTTCTTTTTCTAGATAAAATTAAATAAGTACTTAGGGAAACATTGGGATAACACTTTAGGGAAATAATTTACAAATGGGATTTTACTTCAAAGTTGACTTCTGATTATCTATCCTTGTGTTTTCCTGATTGCAGGGTTGGGGAAATGGCTATGCTGTGTGGGAAAGCAACTTGGATTCAGTTGGTTAAATTCTCATTTGTTTTTAATTCTCCAAGCCAATTTTACTTCTCATTTATACATTGAATCTGAAGATGACCAGATGTCAGTTTTACATATCTTCCTTTGAGAATTGCACATGGAAATAATCACTAAAGACTACAGAGAGGTTTATCCTATATTCAAACATTGGATACAGAGCCAAAGCAGTAGAAATGATGAGAGAAGGCTCCAGTGTATTTGCTTCCCCTGGCATACGGTTTACTTCTTAATTTCCTGTCCAGGTCTGATGGTTATAAATACCATTTGAAATAAATGTGTGGTCTTCTAAATTTCTCCAACTATATACCAAATAAACTTCCACATAAAGAGGATCTTGAAGAATATTTCCATCTTTTATTAAAAATGGCTAATGGAAAATTAAAGGATATTATTGAAAAAATTAACATTAGATATCAGTATATAAATAAAAATTGTCTAATTTTGAATCTCGAAGTTTGTAGGAATTTCAAATATTTGATCTTTTCTGCTTGTCTAACTAGATGTCTACAGGTAGAAAAATGAAAATAGGTGAATATGTATCATCTCACACAAAATCAAGTCCAAGTGTATCAAGCACATCAACATGAAACCTCAACAAAAATTTTAACTCTCATTGAAGAGAGAAATATCCTTGAAAACATTAATACAGGAGACAATTTTTTTAACAGAACAACAATGGCTCAGGCTCTAAGGTCAACAATTAATAAATGGGACTTTATGAAACGGAAAAGCTTCTATAAGACAAAGGACATTGTCAACCGGACAAAATGGCAGCCTACAGGTTAGGGCATGATCTTCACCAAACCTATATCTGACAGAGGGCTAATATCCAAAGTTGATAAAGAACTAGAAAAGTTAGGCAGCAGGAACCCAAATAATCCAATTAAAAATGGGGTACAGAGATGAACAGAGAATTCTCAGTAGAAGAATCATGAGTGGCAGAGAAACACTTAAAGAAGTATTCAATGTCCTTGATCATCAGGAAAATGGAAATCAAAATAACTCTGAGATTCCACCTCACACCTGTCAGATTAGCTAAGATAAAAAATTTCAAGTGATAGCACTTGCTGACAAAGGATGTGGAGCAAGGGGAATACTTCTACATTGTTGGTGATAGTGCAAACTTGTACAATTCCTTTGGAAATAAATTTGGTGGCTTCTCAGAAAACTGGGAATAGTTTTGTTTCTGAACCACTCCTGAGCATATACTCAAAGATGCTCCAACATCCCACAAAGACACTTGCTCAACTGTGATTATAGAAGCTATATTCATAATACCTAGAAACTGGAAACAGTTGAAATGTCCCTCAACTGATGAACAGATAAAGAAATTTTGGTACATCTACAAAATGGAATACTATTTAGCTATGAAAAACAAAGACATCATTAATTCTGTAGCGAACTCATGGAAAATGGAAAATATTATTTTAATGAGGTAACCCAGTCCTAAAAGGACATGAATGGCATATATTCACTAATAAGTGGATATTAGCCATAAAATACAGGATCCCCATGCTACACTCCATAGACACAAGGAGGCTGGAGAGTTAGAAGAACACAAACAAGGATGCTTGCATCTCACTTGGACCAGGGAGTGGAATGGTTGTGGAAGGATGGTGAATGAAGGGTACTGGGTGGGAGAGGGGATCAGGAGGGGGGTAAGGGTCTTAAGGTTGGGTGTGGGGTAGGGCAGGCGAGATGGCCTGATTGCCATGAGAATAAATGGAAATCTGCAGCTAACAGAAGATGGAGGTAGGGAGAATCTCCAGGAAGAAAAGAGACCTGGGATAGGGGAGGAACCCAACAAACAATGGGTATATCCTTAGCTGGGAATCAGCCTTGGGGATATGGAGGCTGGGGAGGCTATCTACTGTCGCCAAGAAAGAACCCCAATAGAGCAATAGCGATACCAACACACCCATAAAATTTTTGACTCAAAATTTATCCTGTCTACAAGAAATGCAGGGATTGAGGATGGAACAGAGGGGTGGCATGCAGGAAGTATTGTGGGAGTGGCTGGCCGAGATGTGGACAGTGAGCCAGTTGTAAATTGAATAAGTAAAAATAACTAAAAATATTTGAACTTTTCTTTTTTTGAAGTTTTAATTTTACTAATTAATTATTTATGTACATCACAAATGTTGCAACATTTCAGTCTCCATTCACAGACTTCTTCCCCATATCCACACCTTCTCACCTCTGAGAGAGTGCCACATCCCCATAGGTACCAAGTCTACAGGATTTGGTGCATCTTCTCCCACTGAAGCCAACAATGTAGCCCTCTGTTATATTTGCGCCAGAGCCAAGTAGGGACCTGGGTATGCTCTTTGGTTGGTGACTCAGTCTCTGGGAGCTCTCAGGAGTCCAGGTTAGTTGACATTCTTCGTGTTCCTGTGGGTTTGCCATCCACTTCAGTTCTTTCAATCCTTCCTCTCACTTCCATTTTCAAACATATTACAATGAATACAGAGTCGTATTCATGATGCCTTCCTAATAGTGACATACATTTTGTAAGGGTAAGGGCTGGGTGTAATGAAGAATTAAAGGTCCTGTCTTCAAAATGAAGTCATATTTTTATTACATTTACATATTTGTTGGTTGTGTTTGCAAGCATGTATGTAGCCACAAACCTTCTCATACACTTACCGTGGTTTTTAACACCATAAAGGTAATTTTATAATCCCTTTCCAGGATTCAAAACCTTACTAGAAATAGTTACTACCTAAAATGTTTTCTTTCTTTCTGAATAAACTGCTAGGTAAAACAAGAGAACAGCTTTCTAGTGTTGGCAAACTCCTCTCCTTCTACCACTAGGGTACTGGAATCAAATCTAGCTTATTGTCTACCATAAAGTTTTTCTTTTTAGCAATTTACCTTTCACTATTAGTTTATTCTTTGAAAATTTCATGCCTATACATAGTTCATTGTAAAATTCATGCTTCTGCAAGCTCTTATCCCTCTCTCACCCTATCAACTTAACTGCCTTTTCCCCACCAACTCCCTATCTCATTTTCTTTCCCTAGGGCTTATTTTTATTTTGTGACCTACAGTATTCAACACGGGCTACTTGTGATGACATAGGTATGACACTATCCACTGGAACATAAATGACTCAGCAGTGGTTATATCACTAAAGACAATGAGTTCCTTTCCAACAGAAGCCTCCAACTGACAGTAGCTTTCTTGGTTGGAATGAGATTTACCTCTATCAAGGACTGAGCATTCACTGTGTTAGTTTTTTGTGGTTCCTGTCCAGGCAACTGCAGCTGTTGTGAGATTATGACTGAAGTTGCTACACAGAAAACTGGGAGAAAAAAAAATCAACAGTTTTAGCCACCTTTATAACTTGTATGCTATAGCACCATTTTATCAAACAAGAGATGTTTATTGGTTCAATAGTAGTTTGGCTATTATGGGATTAATCAATTTATTTCTTATCAGATTTGAGGTCCAGTTCATGAGAGAATTCTCATATCCAGTAAATATCATAGGCCTGGTCAAAGTTCGATGACTCTGGAAGTCATAGCTACCAGGGCTGAGCCTATTACTATTGTTATACTAATTGGAAATGTTTTGCATATTTACCAATAGAGAAGTGCTACTCTCAGTCTTGATCAAAGAAGCTTCTCTTTGCAGCAAAAGGCAAGTAGTAGCTAAAACAGAGATCCTTTGCTTGTTGAGGTCTTGAGGATAATTTACCATGTAATATTAGCATTAAATATAACACACTATCACTCCTTATATGATTTAATATATAACATGAAAGGGGAGATAGAAAAAAATGTAAGAGCCAAATAATAGGGATGAGGGTTATGACATGCTGTCTTATGGACATGACTTGGTAGTGACACCCATAAACTGATGTTTTAAAAATGGAGAATTGTGAGAAATTGGGGCTCATGTACATATTTATTGTTTGTAGAGCTGTACAAAATATTCATCCTAAAGTATCTGAAGGATAATCAAAAGTCTCAAATTATTTTGAATATATGCAGTATTTTGTTACAAAAGGCAAACACATTTGCAAAATTTAGTCATCTTTATTGTAGATAAATATGGACATAGAAGACATAATGCCATATTTCCAATTTCATAGTAATATGTCACAAACATAAAATAGGATTTTCTCCCCAATTACGTAGTACAGTTTCTCATTTTAATTATATACATACAAAAAAGCCACACATATTCTTTCACAGGCTTTATAAAGCAGCATTTGTGGATTTACATTGAAATAAATATTAAACAATAGGATGATATAAATAATAGCTTTCACATCTTTAGCATTATAACGCAACTTACTGTTTTTCTTATTTGTTAAAAGTATATGTGTCTAGGCTAGTTCTATACCGATTCTGATTCAATAGGATCTATTATAATTTTCCAGTTCTTATGATCAGATGTACCTGGAAAATAAGACTTGTGCAAATGTTTTCTTATGATAGAAACCTTCACTTTGTGGAAGAAATTCACAGTAAACTTATAAGACAAGAGGAGTCTTTCCATGAACAGATTATGTTATGTAAGAAGAAAACAATTACTAGTAAAGATCAGTCTCTTGGTTTGAAATGCCATCAAATAGACCAAGAAAATTTAGTAATAGGTTTTTCTGGGCTGTCAGCATAGTAGGGTAGAGCTTTTGTTGATTTAATTATCTAAATCACCATGCTTCCATCGAAAACCAGTCACACATTTTTCTGTGAGTAACTTCAGAAATGTAGTTTTGGATGTCATTGTTGCCCTATCTGGAATAAAATGGTATATGTTATATCTTTAGGAAAAGTTACACAACAGAACTCTATACGATTCAGCTCAGAATGATTTTTATATAAGCTCTGTCTACATGTCTGAAGGAAATACAGCAAGGTAGAAAGTGATATCCTGTTCCTTGGTGTTGTGAGATTTCAGCCTTGTCTTCATAAAGCTCTACCCTCTGGAGACAACTGAGGACATACTTACCATATCTTCCTCTTGTAGTGGACTTTTTCCATATGTATTTTATATTTTGATTTATTGATATTATTTTAATTGATGAGCTGAAGTTTTGTAAAAGGTTAATAATAAACTCCTTTCTTTGAAAGATACTGTTCATGTGTATATATGCTGATTCAATAAACTAGTTCATTAAACGAAATTTGACCTGAAAAATGTTAAAATAGAAAGAATACTAGAAAATCTTTCAAGTAAACAATATGTTATAAAATCTTTTTTAAAAATTAACTCTTGTAATTTTGGTTAACAGAGACATAAAAGAAAAACATGAACTAATCTCTATACAAATATTTCTATTCCTGATAGTCAAATTGAATTGATGAAAGAAGGAAAGAAAGAGAGAGAGAGAGAGAGAAAGAGAGAGAGAGAGAGAGAGAGAGAGAGAGAGAGAGAGAGAGAGAGAGAAAGAAAGAAAGAAAGAAAGAAAGAAAGAAAGCAAGCAGGAAAGAAAGAAGGAAAGAAAGAAAAAAGTAAAAAAATATTTTATAATTTTGGGCAAATATATTATTATTTTAAAATACTGAACTAGAAACTGTAGGTTTTTTAATGTACATACAAATTGTCAATAAAAAAATACACACTCTTACGATAGCATACATTTTGTAATAATTAATTGAGTCAACACATGTACAGCTCAGAGACATCCAAGTGGCATATGTACCTCAGTATGAGAAAGTCTGCTTTCTAACATTTAGATCACTAAGGCACCTGATGCTTTTGCAGGCTGTTGGATTTGTAGCCAACCACAACATGAGTGATTTTTTTTAGTTCTCAAAAGGTGCATAGCATATATGTTATTGATTATGTCATTGAAAGATACAAGATTAAGTAGCTTGAAAAACTTCTTTTGTTATTTACAAATCTCATTTACCTGCTTATAAAGAGTAAAAATTCACTATGCTATTTTCTCCAATTACTGGAAAATCCACATTATTTCATGGCACTACCTATGTGGCATATTTAAAATAACTAAGCCCTCATTTTGACATTTATAATAGAATGTTTAGATTATAATATTTGATGAAATACAGAGAGTTTATTTTTATGAGTATTGTAATTGAGTATGTAATTCACCATGCATTTCTCATTATGACAGAGTTTTATAGATAAGATTTACAAAAACAACATTGTTATTGGGTCCGATGACATATAAACTATACACAAAGGGCTCTTCTTCCACATAGAACATTATTTTTAGTCCTTTGTTAGTTTTAATCCTTCAGCATCAATGCTCTAGACCCATGTAAAAAGAAGCAATTATATGGGTAAAAAAGAAATCATAGTTTTTAGCCTGGGTTTTATAGAAGTTGTAGCATCAAAGGGAATATTGATGAAACCAGTGAATAGCAACTTTATTATCTAACTGTACACAATAATATTCATTAAGAAAGATAGAAAACAAATATGCTTCCTTGAATATACACTTTGATGTTTTAGATGCAAACATAAGTCTTACTCTTCTAAAATATTTGTGCTTTAAATACCTGGTTTTGGGAAAACAGTTAAAATTAGATATACTCTATTTGAAACATTTAAAGTATGTAGTATAATATTTATGGTAATTGGCATTATGCACAATTAAATACCACAATTTGAGTTCTTTGTGTATTGTAGAATTAGAATATATCATATAACACAGATATAACATTTGTTCCTTTGGAGGCTAAAAAGGAAGTAAAATATGGTTAATGGTTTACACACTGTCTGCATTTATGCAACTTGAGCTTTTATCTCAATTTTTGGACTTGAATGCCACAGTTTTGTCATACGTACACAATGTGACAATAGTAAAACTCTTTTAACCTCAAATTTTTATTATTCTATACGTAAACTGCCTTTCTAATACAGTTATGGATGTCATAAAATTATATAATGCTTGTGAAACCATTATATAATATCAAATTATACACCTAACTCAAAATCAGTTATTTAATCCTGGTTTACAATAAGTGTTTCCACATTGATATGAGAAAAAAGAAAGATGAAGGAATTATGGGTCTGAAACAAGCCTAAAGTTATGCATCAAATTTATATTTATTATGGGAAAAAGTATTGCAAATCAGACCAAGTCTCTTTGCAACTTTTAAAATATGAATTTTATTAGATAGTTATTATCATGTTGTATCATTAAATTTTAAGTGTTAGGCATACTTTAGATTCCAGTTCTGTATCCAAGTACATAGGAGAGGTAGCTCTTTTTTCCAAGCACCATAGAACTTCATTTTAGTCCTGCTGAAACTTATGAGAAAACAGAACTCTCTTGATCCACCTGAGAATGACAGATCCCACTCATATTATCCTTGGTAAAAGTGATAGACATTCTGACCTCTGAAATGGCTTCAGGTTAATTGCTTCATATTTTTGTTGTTGTTGTTGTTGTTGCTGTTTGATTTATTTCTGGTTTATTTTTGTTTGTTTTGTTATTGTTATTTGTTATTATTATTATTATTAGAATGATACCTATCACTGTAGCAGAAGAGGTTTTTTTTGTTTTTTGTTTTGGAATATATGTTTCCACTTTAATCGAGGCTGACAGTTCTTTAGAAAATTTGTAAAAAGCATTTTGTATTCCTATAAATCTCACCAATAAACAAGAAATGTGCAAATGCATATATATATATATATATATATATATATATATATATATATATGTCTACAAATTATAATTTTATAAAGCTCCATTAATGGCCTCAATATATAAGTAACTTTGGTGAAGAGAATGGTATTTTCCCTTAAAATCATGGACAGTATTGTTTTTATATTCCAACTACACGTTCTTATTTCTTCTCAAAGGAATTATCTCTATATCTCATGCTGTTAGTTACTTGTATAGTCCAGACTTCATATGAGTTGAATACTGTTGTATGTAAGTTTTAAAATTTATTTTATTTTACTTAATATTTTTGTGTATTAAATCTATGCTGTTAACAGAAATTGACAACTCATTCTCATATATTGCATAATATATAAGTGCCCCAACCCGCAGGGAATTCAATGAGGACCTGGGTGTGGAGGGAGAAAGCAAATGAAAGGACAAGAGACATGAAGAAGGAGAGCAAGTTGAGGGTTTTGATCAAGCACTCAAATTTTAATTTCAGGCGGCAGGTTATAAAGGCATAGCAAAAAGGGAAGTTTAGGCAAGGATCATTGCTTAAGGCTAACCCACTAATGTATTCTCATTGCCTAAGACCATCACACTATTATAACTGGCTTCCAGGAAATACCAGACATTCTTTAAATTTCTGGGGCCTGAGACCACAAATTTCTTATCTTAACCTTGTACTTTAACTGACTAGTTTTTTCCAGAACAGCAGATAATTTCATGGGTTTGGCTCACTTCATGTAAGTACATCCAATTGTAGTTTATTATAATATAATACTGATTTGACCATCATTGTACATGCTTCTTTTTTTGTTTCTTTGGGTTTTTTTTTGTTTTTGTTTTTTGTTTTTGGTTCTTTTTTGTTTTTGTTTTTGTTTTTGTTTTTGATTTTTTCCTGAGGCAGGGTATCTCTGTGTAGCCCTGGCTGTCCTGGAACTCACTTTGTAGACCAGGCTGGCCACAAACTCAGAAATCTGCTTGTCTCTGCCTCCCAAGTGCTGGGATTAAACGTGTGTGCCACCACTGCCCTGCATTATACATGTTTCATGTTTCTTAATACACATACGCAAGTTTTTTTTTCTTAAATGCATATTTCAGAGTCAAACTCGTTAGGATTGTGCTTTCTATAAATTCATCTTAGAGAAGTATCAATAGTCATCAATTATTTTTATTGTTAACTGATATTTTATTTTTTTTCCTTTTTTTTTAATTTCTTTTTTTTTTTTTTTTGAACATGAAATGCCTTTTTATAGCATGTTTTACAAGGGGAGGGGGGAAGAGGGTCCAGGTGGTGGAAAAGTACAAAATCTTCTTGGCCTGTGCCTTGAAACATGTCATGGTCTATATAGTACACTGCCTTGAATTATGATCTACCTGCAGTTTTTCAGAAGATATGGTACACTGCTTGAGTTATGGTCTCCCTGCTATTCTTAAGAAGACATGGTACTCTGCTTTGATTCTATCTGCAGTTGCTAAGCAGGATCTTGCAGTTGCCAAGCTTCAGAGGACATTGTGCAGGTGGGGAAAGGTAGGGGGTAAGGGTAAGGGTGAGGGTCCTGGTTTCTGGCATCTCCCCCTTCTCTGTTTAGTTAGAGAAGGCGTCTTATGTTCAATCCCAACTATGTGAGTTTTGAATTTGGATGTCTAATTATGGGGGGTCTTAGACAAGTTCACAACCCCAAAACACTGATGTGAGACGAGTCACATCGATGGTCAAAGGCTTTAGGCTGTCGACGATGGGCAACGTCAAGGGACTCTGATGTGGGTGAAAGGAGGGTGAGAGCCCTGTCTTAGGCCATGTAGGCTGCACCCACTCCCAGCACCACGCACTCCTTTTCGGCTGCATTGGGTGGGCCCCTGGGAAGTGGACCTACAATAATCCCGTCATTGGGCTAACTCACAGCCATCCTAGTCTCTTGTAAATGTTCAAGTTACCAACCATTTGTCAGTTTGGGGTGTAATATTGTCATAAAGGAAGGCTCCCCAATGTTAGCGGCCATATCAAGGGTGGTCTTGGTTTAGGAAAAAGCCAATTTTTGTTGTGGTGATCAAGAGGCCAAGCTCTCTAGCGAGAGAAATGAGGGCAAAGCCAGGCATACCAGGAACCCTTCTGGAGGGCGTGGAAGTCTAGGGGTCGACCGTAGGGGGAGGCAGGGGAGCTGACAGCTGTGTCAGTCTCCTGCGGAGTCACTTCTGGATCCTCTGCAATTTTCAGCTGATGGTAATGAACTTCAACTGCCTTCTTGATGGCAGCATCAACCTGGTTCCATGGACGACAGGTCACGGGCGATGATCTCTGTCTTGCTCAATCTTGATGTCGTGCGCACATCCTCTCAATGAGGGTCCGTCTGGATGGGTCCGTGCCTTGAGCCCCACGTCTGGGTGCCACTTGACCCGACCGGCGGGTCCTGGTTATTCGTGGGGGCGAGGAGGACTGCAACCTGCTATTCTTCAGAAGATATGGTACACTGCTTGAGTTATGGTCTCCCTGCTATTCTTCAGATGATATGGTACACTGCTTTGAGTCTATCTGCAGTTGCCAAGCAGGATCTTGCAGTTGCCCAGCTTCAGGGGACCTTGTGCAGGTGGGAAAAGGTAGGGGGTGAGGGTAAGGGCGAGGCTCCTGGCTTCTGGTCCATCTGGGTTAGAACTTCTAATAGCAGGCATCACAGGTGATTCAATTTTACCTGGAAAGAAAAAAGAAGGGGATTCTCAGGGAGATTTCTCTTCCCTGGATGTAAATTGTTATTCATCATATTTATGATTGGGCCTGGCTTTGTGAGGGTATCTATTTTTTTCATTAATATTTGTGGTAGCCGGTTAGCTGTGCCTTCTGTGGTATTGGGCAGGCATATCAGTCCTCGGCTCCATAAGGGAACTGGGACTGGGGCATTCCCTTTATGGGTATGAGGGTCCTTCCCCATATCTGTGGCAAAGTTTTGTTGGTCTTGGTGGTGCCCGAGGTCACCAACATGGTCAGCAAGAGATTTGCCATGAGCTTTCAGCTTTAGAGAGAGAAAAGTGAACAGGGCATGATGGAGAGTATTTCAGGGGGACTCCTTCTGAGGGGGTACCGTTCACCCTCTTTTGTTTTTAAAGCCAATTTTTCAGAGTTCTTGTAAAATCAGGGCAGAAGCGCCAACAGTTGCTCCTTCCACACTCAGAGAGTCATGAATGCCTTATTTAAGGATATATAAATCTATATTAATAATCTTTTGTCAAAGGACTGCTATAGCACCGCTGACAACTAATCAGACTATATGATATATCGATTAGAAATAGCTTTTTCTACTTTTTGTGAGATTACCTCTTTTGTCAATTAACTGTTGAGGAAGTTAGGGTTTACCTCTCTCTTGAGAATATTGAACAGAGATTTAAATTCTTTTGTGGAGAGCTTAAAATAGTATCTTAGCCAATTTGCATCTCCTAGAAACTTTTGAAATTAATTTAAAATAAATAGACTCCCTTTTTTTTAAATCCTTTATCTGTGTGGGGTTTTTATTGGGTATTATACATATTTACCTTTCAATGTTGTCTCCTTTCTCATTCTCCCCCCAAATCCCTTATCCCCGACCCCTTCCTCCTAATTTTTGTGATGGTGTGCTCCAAACATCCTCCCAGTCCCATCTCCCTGCTCTCGAATTCCAACACAGTAGGGGATCCAAACTTTTGGTGGCCTTGGCCCTCCACTTTCACTGGAGTCTAACAAGGTCACCCTCAATTCCCTATACAGGTGCGTGAGTCCCTCCCTTTGTGCTCTCTGGTTGGTGGTTTAGACTTTGGGAGTTGTGGTTGAAACTTTAGATGCTCCTTCTAAAAAGGACCAACGCATTCATACTTTGGTCTTCCTTCTTCTATGTGAGTTTTATGTGGTCTATATGAAGATTCTTAGAAATTGTGAGCTTTTGGGCTAATATCCACTTATCAGTGTGTGCATACCATGTATGTTCCTTTGAGATTGGGTCATCTCACTCAAGATGATATTTTCCAGCTCCATCCATTTGCCTAGGAATTTTGTGAACTGATTGTTTTTAATAGCTGAGTAGTACTCCATTGTATAAATGTACCACATTTTCTGCATCCATTCTTCTGTTGAAGGGCATCTGGGTTCTTTCCAACTTCTGGCTATTATAAATAAGGCTGCTATGAACATGGTGGAGCATGTGTCCCTGTTGTATGTTGAAACTTCTTTTGGGTATATGCCCAGGAGTGGTATAGCTGGGTCCCTAGGTAACACTATGTTCAATTTTCTGAGATACCGCCAGACTGCCTTCCATAGTGGTTGTACCAGTTTACAATCCCACCAACAGTGGAGGAGTGTTCCTCTTTCTCCACATCCTTGCCAACATGTACTGTCACCTGTGTTTTTGATCTTAGCCATTCTGACTGGTGTGAGGTGGAATCTCAGTGTTGTTTTCATTTGCATTTCCCTGATGACTAGGGATGCTGAACACTTGTTTAGGTGCTTCTCAACCATTCGAGCTTCCTCAGTTGAGAATTCTTTGTTCAGGTCTGTGCTCCATTTTTTAATAGGGTTCTTTGATTGTCTAGAGTCTAATTTCTTCAGTTCTTTGTATACCTTGGATATTAGCCCTTTATCAGATGTAGGGTTGGTGAAGATCTTTTCCCAATCTGTTGGTTGCCGCTCTGTCCTATTGACTGTGTCCTTTGCTTTACAGAAGCTTTGCAGCTTTATGAGGTCCCATTTGTCAATTTTTGGTCTTAGAGCACAGGCCATTGGCGTTCTGTTCAGGAACTTTTTCCCTGTGCCTATGTATTCCAGGCTTTTTCCCAGTTTCTCTTCTATTAGTTTCAGTGTGGCTGGTTTTAGGTGGAGGTCCTTAATCCACTTGGAATTGAGCTTTGTACAAGGAGATAAGTATGGATCAATTTTCATTTTTCTACATGCTGACCACCAGTTGGACCAGCACCATTTGTTGAAAATGCTATCTTTTTTCCATTCGATGGTTTTAGCCCCTTTGTCAAAGATTAAGTTACCATAGGTATGGGGGTTCATTTCTGGGTCTTCTATTCTATTCCACTGATCCTCCTGCCTGTCTCTGTTCCAATACCATGCAGTTTTTATCACTATTGCTTTGTAGTACAGCTTGAAGTCGGGGATGGTGATTCCTCCAGAAGTTCTTTTATTGCTGAGAGTAGTTTTCGCAATCCTGGGTTTTTTGTTATTCCAAATAAATTTTAAGATTGCTCTTTCTATCTCTGAGAAGAATTGAGTGGGAATTTTGATGGGGATTGCATTAAATCTGTAGATGGCTTTTGGCAAAATAGCCATTTTTACTGTATTAATCCTTCCAATCCATGAGCATGGGAGATCTTTCCATCTTCTGAGATCGGCTTCGATTTCTTTCTTCAGGGGAATGAAGTTCTTGTCATACAGGTCTTTTACTTGCTTGGTTAGGTTCACACCAAGGTATTTTATATTATCTGTGACTATTTTGAAGGGTGTCATTTCCATAATTTCTTTCTCAGCCAGTTTATCTTTTGAGTAGAGGAAGGCTACTGATTTGCTTGAGTTAATTTTATATCCAGCCACTTTGCTAAAGTTGTTTATCAGGTTTAGGAGTTCTCTGGTGGAAGTTTTGGGGTCACTTAAGTATACTATCATATCATCTGCAAATAGTGAGATTTTGACTTCTTCCTTTCCAATTTGTATCCCTTTGACCTCCTTGTGTTGCCTAATTGCTCTGGCTAGGACTTCCAATACTATATTAAATAAGTAGGGGGAGAGTGGGCAGCCTTGCCTAGTCCCTGATTTTAATGGGATTGCTTCAAATTTCTTTCCATTTAGTTTAATGCTGGCTACTGGTTTGCTGTAAATTGCTTTTACTATGTTTAGGTATGGACCTTGAATTCCTGACCTTTCCAAGACTTTTATCATGAAGGGGTGTTGAATTTTGTCAAATGCTTTCTCAGCATCTAGTGAGATGATCATGTGGTTTTTTTCTTTGAGTTTGTTTATATAATGGATTACATTGATGGATTTCCGAATATTGAACCAACCCTGCATTCCTGGGATGAAGCCAACTTGATAGTGATGGATAATTGTTTTGATGTGTTCTTGAATTCGGTTCGCTAGAATTTTATTGAGTAATTTTGCATCAATGTTCATAAGGGAGATTGGCCTGAAGTTCTCTTTCTTTGTTGGGTCTTTGTGTGGCTTAGGTATGAGTGTAATTGTGGCTTCAAAGAATGAGTTGGGTAGTGTACCTTCTGTTTCTATTTTGTGGAATAGTTTGAAAAGAATTATGATTAGGTCTTCCTTGAAGGTCTGATAGAATTCTGCACTAAAACCGTCTGGTCCCGGGCTTTTCTTTGTAGGGAGACTTTTGATGACTGCTTCTATTTCTTTTGGGGTTATGGGACTGTTTAGATGGTTTGTCTGGTCCTGATTTAACATTGGCAACTGGTATTTGTCTAGGAAATTGTCCATTTCATCCAAATTTTCCAATTTTGTTGAATATAGGCTTTTGTAGTAGGATCTGATGATTTTTTTAATTTCCTCAGTTTCTGTTGTTATGTCCTCCTTTTGAGTTCTGATTTTATTAATTTGGATACTGTCTCTCTGCCCTCTGATTAGTCTAGCTAAGGGTTTATCTATCTTGTTGATTTTCTCAAAGAACCAGCTCCTGGTTTTATTGATTCTTTAGATAGTTCTTTTTGTTTCAATTTGGTTGATTTCAGCCCTCAGTTTAATTATTTCCTGCCTTCTACTCCTCTTGGGTGTATTAGCTTCTTTTTGTTCTAGGTCTTTCAGGTGCTCTGTCAAGCTGTTAGTGTATGCTCCCTCCAGTTTCTTTTTGTAGGCACTTAGAGCTATGAATTTTCCTCTTAGCACTGCTTTCATTGTATCCCATAAATTTTGGTATGATGTGTCATCATTTTCATTAAATTCTAAAAAGTTTTTAATTTCTTTCTTTATTTCTTCCTTTACCTGATTATCAAGGAGTAGGGTGTTGTTCAGTTTCCATGTAAATGTGGGCTTTCCATTATCTTTGTCATTTTTGAAGACCAGCCTTAGACCATGGTGATCTGATAGGATACAGGGAATTATTTCAATTTTCTTATATCTGTTGAGGCCTGTCTTGTGGCCAATTATATGGTCTATTTTGGAGAAGGTACCATGAGGTGCTGAGAAAAAGGTATATTCTTTTGCTTTAGGGTGAAATGTTCTATAGATATCTGTTAAGTCCATTTGGTTCATAACTTCTGTTAGTTTTACTGTATCTCTATTTAGTTTCTGTTTCCATGATTTATCCATTGCTGAGAGTGGGGTGTTGAAGTCTCCCACTATTATTATGTGAGGTGCAATGTGTGTTTTGAGCTTTAGTAAGGTTTCTTTTATGAAATTCGATGCTCTTGTATTTGGCGCATAGATATTCAGAATTGAGAGTTCATGTTGGTTGACTTTTCCTTTGACAAGTATGAAATGCCCTTCCTTATCCTTTTTGATAGTTTTAAGTTGAAAGTTGATTTTATTCGATATTAGAATGGCTACTCCCGCTTGTTTCTTAGTGCCATTTGCTTGAAAAATTGTTTTCCAACCTTTTACTCTAAGGTAGTGTCTGTCTTTGTCACTGAGGTGGGTTTCCTGTAAGCAGCAAAAAGCTGGGTCCTGTTTGCGTATCCAGTCCGTTAGCCTATGCCTTTTTATTGGGGAATTGAGTCCATTGATGTTAAGAGATATTAAGGAGAGGGTGTTCTTGCTTCCTGTCTTTTTTGCTAATAGTGGAGACATCGTTTGTGTGGTTATCTTCTTTTGGGTTTGATGGAAGAGGATTATTTTCTTGCTCTTTCTGGGGTATGATTGCCCTCCTTGTATTGGAGCTTTCCTGCTATTATCCTTTGTAAAGCTGGATTTGTGGGAAGATACTGTGTAAATTCAGTTTTGTCATGGAATATCTTAGTTTCTCCGTCTATGGTAATTGAGAGTTTTGCTGGGTAAAGTAGCTTGGGCTGGCATTTATGTTCTCTTAGGGTTTGTATGATATTTGTCCAGGATCTTCTGGCTTTTATAGTATCTGGTGAGAAGTCAGGTGTAATTCTGATAGGTTTGCCTTTATATGTTATTTGGCCTTTTTTCCTTACTGCTTTTAAAATTCTGTCTTTGTTTTGTACATTTTGAGTCTTGATTATTATGTGACGGGAGGTATTTCTTTTTTGATCTAGTCTGTTTGGCGTTCTGTAGGCTTCTTGTGTGATTATGGGCATCTCATTCCTTAGGTTAGGGAAGTTTTCCTCAATAATTTTGTTGAAGATATTTACTGGCCCTTTAAGTTGGGAATCTTCACTCTCATCTATACCTATTATCCTTAGGTTTGGTCTTCTCATTGCGTCCTGGATTTCCTGGATATTTTGAGATAGCAACTTTTTGCATTTTGCATTTTCTTTGATAGTTGTGTCAATATTTTCTAAGGTATCTTCTGCACCTGAGATTCTTTCTTCTATCTCTTGTATTCTGTTGGTGATGCTTGTGTCTATGACTCCTGATTTCTTTTTTAGGTTTTCTATCTCCAGGATAGTCTCCCTTTGTGATTTCTTTATTGTTTCCACTTCCATTTTTATGTCCTGGATGGTTTTGTTCAATTCCTTCATCTGTTTGTTTGTGTTTTCTTGTAATTCTTTAAAGGATTTTTGTGTTTCTTTAAGGACTTCATCCTGTTTTCCTGTGTTCTCCTCAAGTTTTTTGATAGTGTTATTTACTTCCTTCTTGTAGTCCTCTAGCATCATCATTAGAAATGATTTTAGATCTGGTTCTTGTTTTCCTGGTGATATGGGGAGTTCAGGACTTTCTAATGTGGGAGAACTAGGTTCTGATAATGGCAAGTACCTTGGGTTGCTGGTGCTTGTGTTCTTGTGCTTGCCTTTCGCCATCTGGATCACCTTTGTGCTATCAGTGCTGTCTCTGACTGGGGCCTGTCTTTCCTATTATCTAGGTTGTGTCAGAACTGTTTGGGATGGGTTTTGCTGCTTGAGTTAGAGATGAGGCCCAAGATGTGCTCAGTGCTCAGGTGGAAGCACTGCCACCTCCTAGCCTAAGAAACTGCTTGAGCTAGCTTGAGCCACGGAGAGCCCCGCTCCCTCTAGGTTCTGTGAGATTGGGTGCAGAGCTGACTCCCGGGATCTGCTCTGGCACAGACCGGAAGGAACCCACGCTCCGGGCCCTGGAGTGAACTCCTGGGTCCCAGTGGGTCCTAGCCACTCCCTGTTCGGGGGCAAGCACTGCCACCTCCTAGCCCAAGACCCTGCTTGGCACAGAGGTCTGCGAGCCCCGCTTCCTCTGGAGTCTGCGAGATTGGGTGCAGAGCTGCCTCCCGGGATCCGCGAGTGCTCGGGCCCAGACTGGATGGAGCCCGCTCCAGGCCAGGAGCGAATTCCTGGGTCCCAGTGGGTCCCTGTTGCTCCCTGTTTGGGGTGAGTGCTGCTTTTTCCTTACCTGGGATGCTGCGTGAGTTCAAGCTCCTGGGAGTCCCTGTTTTTCTTGGTTTTCTGCGGTTGGGTACGGAGCTGCTGCCTGCGATCTGCTCTAGGCTCGGTCCCAAACCGGAAGTCTTAACTGATATTTTATATTGGTAAATGATTTGCAAATCTAGATTTTTTCAATTTATTCAACTGTGCTAAGTATACTGATTGCTTCAAATCTAAACAAAAAATGTACACATCTGTATTAACAACACTAATTTTGAGCTGTAGTGACAGTTCTCTGTAGTTTGGATTTTCACTTCCCTCGTTATAAAGAAAGTTGAACAAATTTACATATTTTCATTGCCATCTGGATAGTCTCTCTTGTAGAGGATCTGCTGAAGACTGGTGCTCCAATTCATTAAGTTGTTCTTTATCTTGCTTGTGTATGCATTTTTTATTTCAAATACATATTGAGTATTTCATAATAACATTGAGTAAATCTATATTGTACTTTAAGATCTATTAAAATAAGTGTTTTACTCATGACTCTCAAGTTGAGAATTGTATAGACCATGATTTCTGTGAGAATACCAATGTTCATCCTCTGGATAATCAGAAGAACTTGAGATTTGAGAGACTATTGGTATGTATTCTTCACTTACTAGGTTTAAATATTGTTTTCATGTAAAATGTGTTTTTCACATTTTTATATACACCTTTAGAAAGCCAACAAATATGTATGTAGAATAACTGCTGTACAACAGTAATTTATTTAGATAATTGGTACCCTTGAAAAACTTGGGGAGATGTCTGTAATCTCAATAGTGAGAGTTATAGACAAGTATATACCTCTATTACACATCCAATAAAATTAGTAAACTTGGGATATTGTAGAAGTTATTGTCTCAAAAATAAATAAGAGTACAAGTGACGAAAATACTTGACTTTGACCTGTGACCTCTGTGTCCATATACATGTATATACACATGAATAGACATGTTTACACACACACACACACACACACGCACATATATATATATATAAACATACATATACCACACTTACCTACACACAAATATCATACAACAAATAAAAAACACCTAAATGTACCTTATGATTAATATATGGTACAAACAACATAAATATGATTTATTAGATTGAATCAAAGAACTAAACAACTCTCAAGTTGTATTTACAGCCCAACTTACCTGTATAGAGACTGTACTTGTATAAATAAATATTGCATTAGTCATTATAGCTCACAAGTTTTAGAAATTTTTAAATTTGTAGTTTTATTTACTGTTTCAATCATTGTACACAAATAAACTTGTTTGAAAACCAGGATGTATATAGACTGGAGAGTTTATCATATCAATGTCTATATATTAAATTTAATATAATAAATATGATACAAGGAATTAGAAAGTGGAAAATGACTAGTTTAGAGCCCAAAACTAGATCTAAGCTTTCCTTCTGCCAGTGTGTTTCTAAGTGTGCTGTTTAAAACCATCACACAGACATATATGCGGGCAAAATACCAATGAACACGAAATAAAACTAAATGCTATGTATACATTTTTTAAAGCCATGTGTTGTCGGGCCTGGTTTGTGTAGGAATGATTTGCAAAGGAAACTTTCTGAAATTTATGAGGGTGGCTCTAGGGAGAACATCTAGTAATTTGTAGGCATGTGTACCTGAGGCTTTCCACAGAGATCTCCAGCCCAGCCAGGTGCAAAGGTTCAGGCAAAGGGGAAAGAGTATGAGCAGGGAGGGGGAATCACCTCCACTGCCTCTGCTGCTGCAGCTGCCTCCACTGTAGCAGCATCAGTTGCTGCAAGCTGCACCCTATGCTCTGTGCTGAGTTGGGCAGGGCTGAGCCAGGGAGAGGCCCGACTAGCCAGTAAGGAGTTCTGGGATAGCAGATCTCTTCTCAAATGGCAGTGTTACAGCTCTTATGACAGAAGCTCTCAGACATTGGAGCAATTCTCTCACAACTTTATTCCTTATGGATAGGATTCTTATATACAATTTTGGGGTTGGTCAGAGTCTAACAGGAGATATTTACTATTGGCTTTGTGGGAGAGCTTGGGGATACCTTACGTACATGTGGGAGGGCTTGGGGAGCTGTTCTTGTGCTACTATTCTACTGATGGCCACAGACCTCTCTGCGGGGGACTGTGGGGAGGGCTGCAGCTATGTGAAAGGAGTCTATGACCCAGGAGCTTGGCCAAACTCCTACTGTTCCTTGCAGGGAACCAGGAGGGTCACCAGGTTTAAAACTTGTGCTCTACCAGGTACCCAGTTGACTCTCACAGACCACCTCCCCACAGTAATTTAGGATATAAAGTCTGTAGTGACCATCTTTTGTAGCCAGGCAAGACTTCCCTGTGGTAGAACTGGATTATATTAGATTGAGTTTTTGGCCAAGATCATCCCACAGAAATCCTTAAATAAATAAGACTGCTGATGTTAAGAAAGAAAGTTACAATTGGAAAATTGGCAGGTGGGGTACCATTCCCAGGACAACTTCCACAGAAATCATTGAATATAGAAGTCAAGCTAGCCTAGGTTTGGAGTGTTCAAACCTACATTCTTGTCTCTTTGTCATTTGATGGTAATCTGTAGGATATTACTGAAATAGAACTATATACAGAAAACCAGCCACAAAACCCTCTACCTATAATCTGCTCTGCCTATAAGATATGATGGTGAAGAAATGGTGGGAACAACCAATCAATGTTTGATTTAATTTGAAGCCCATGCTCTATACTGCCTACTGCCTGAAAGGTCAGGAACCAGAGACTGGATATACCAGAAACAAACGGTAGAACCTAACAGGACTTTTTTTTTTTAGTTTTATTATTTTTTATTATTTTTTTTAACAAATTGATATAATGATTGCTAATGATATTCTGCTATATTCATAGAGTGACGGCTTTTCCAGTAGTTCTCAAAGAGACCTCTTCTGGTAGAAGATTAGAGGAGGTAGAGAGACCCACAGCCAGACATTATTCAGAGAAATTGTATAAATTGGAGGTCTCTATTGGGTTTCTCTCTTTGGGGCTTGGAGAGTCTTATGGAGAAGAGGAAGAAAAGATTACAAGACTCAGACCGAGGACAGTAGAACTTGGCCCACCAAATCAATTAAGTATAATCATGTGGGCTCATGAAAGATGAAGGGGAAAGCAGGAGTCCTACATACATGTGCACTTGTTCCTCTGCATATGTTATGGCTGTTAACTTGGTATTTTGTGGAACTTCTAACAGTAGGAAAGGGTGTGTCTCTCAGTCCTTTGCAAGCTCTTAAGACTATTTTCCTCCTATTGGGTTGCTTTACCCAGAACTGATATGAAGGATTAGCCTTGTCTTATCATTTCTTGTTTTGTCCTGTTTCTCTCTTGTCTCTTGGAGACCAGCTTTATTCTGAAGAGAAAATGGAGAGGGAGTGCATCTGAGGGATAGGGAAAGTGGAGGAAGAGGTAGGAGTAGTAGAAGAAAGGAAACTGTGCTTGAGATATGTTATCTTTCCATGAAAAAAATAATAACTCTTGTGGAGAAAAACATTCAGAGAAAGCCAGTAACTCTGCTATACATTTTGAATAATGACAACAATCTTTTAAGGTTGTTGTAAGTGAGAAAATGTTTGTAATTACTTCCCATAGTCCTTCTTATAAGTATACACTTAAAGCAGGCTAATATTCATAATGATTAACTGCAAAGCAACTCTATAGGAATTTTCTTGTCTCCAAGAGCTTGGGATAATGACTGGCTATGCATTTTTGGACTGTATCCCTCATTACTTTGCTTCTAGATGGGACCTACTGGTTTAATTTGTCAGAGGAACATAGACAATAATGATATAAATTACCCCCAAGCATGGTTCACAGATCTATAATGTCTCCATTTCTTTATCAGTCAATTGAATTTAGTGTCTTGGAGAGATCTTGAGAGATAAGCATGAAAGATAGCAAGGCCTCTGGAACACTTAAAATACAGGAACAGAAATCTTACCTCTGTTATTGTCAATATATGTTTGTTTTGCATTATTAACACATGTGATATTAGTTAAATAACTTTTTAAAGATATATTTTTTGTTGAAAAATAGAAAATTAATTAGTACAAAGTTGCCAATAGCATGTTTCCAAGAATAGAGGTGAACAGGGATTTGTCTTTCCAAAATGTTAGCTCATTTGAATAACAATAAATTTACTAGGTTTGATGTTTCATTGACTACAGTGTGCTAAGTAGGTTTGCTTTCCTTGATAGACACCTAAGGAACATGTGCCTTCTTTCATTCCAATATTAATTACTGATATTAACACTTAGATTGCTTATTACACATCATATAGTGAATATATCTGTATCCCTATGTGTGTCTGTGTGTTTGTCTGTGTGTGTGTCTCTCTCTCTCTCTCTCTCTCTCTCTCTCTCTCTCTCTCTCTGTCTCTCTCTCTCTCTCTCTTTCTCTCTCTCTCTCTCTCTCTCTGTGTGTGTGTGTGTGTGTGTTTATGTTGGAAAATGGATGCAAAGGGTTGAAGAGGACCCAGATGGTGTCAAGGATTTTCCAAAAGTCTGAATGGTAAAATCTGTTAATTGTGTAAGTGTAGTCTCTACTGGTATATCATAATGAGGTGAGTCAAGAGGTTTGCTGGAGATATTGCTGTTGCCATTGCTGTCAACTTTGGCTGCAGGGTCAGACTTGATCTGCAGAAGCAAATTATGGTAGAGGCTACAGAAACAAGGTCAATGAGTAGTGCTCAGTGGCACACACCTGTAATCCTAACACACCTTTAATAAATTATTTTTGAGTGAACAAATGAAATTAGGAAAAGCAAATGCTTGTGGTTTCTAATAATAGCTCACATTAATTAATGCAGCAAGAGATTTTCTAGGAAAAGTCAGGACTAAGGCATCTCCAGTAGGCTAGACATAGGTCCTGTCCCAATTTTTCAGTTAAAGAGATTGAAAATTGTAAGGAATAGAGAGAGGAATTATTCAGTGTGGAACAGATGAATAACCCAGTTATCCAAAGACCATCTTCAGGATACTGACAAGATTTATAGACTTAAATAGAGTAAGAGTCAGGAAACTAATACTGACCAAGTAATTGTCTCTTGCTCCTCTCAGTTCCACTCTTACAACTGGTCCAAAGATATCCTTATTGCTGAGGAGAATAGGCTGGATTTCAGAATATGATTATTGGGCTGTCCATTATTATCTCACTTCTATAGATAATAATCTTTTTCTTTGGTATGGTCATCCCTGAGAAGTCCATCTGTTCTCAGAACCTTAGTTGTATCAAAGGGAAAAGTTAAAAACTGTGACCTATCAGTCTGTCTTCTGCCAAAGTATCTGAGACAGACAGATACATAATTGTAATGAAGATGTCAGGCTCTGTTCTATTGTTCACCTTCTGGGACCAATAAGAAGTAGATCCTTTTAAGCAACAGCACCTTCTAAGTATGTATTTTATTATCACCATTCTTTTGAATAAGACAAGAGATAGGATTTTACCCCAAGCTAAAACTGAAAGATTAAGGAAAGAAAGGAAAGGGAAAAATGACTGTTCTTTAAAGTATACTAATGAATCAATAAATGAGGAACAATAGAATCTCTCAGCATAAAACAAAGGTTATGACAGATTTTTGATTATTCCTCTAAACAAAAGTCTGAAGTTGCCTGCTAATATAAAACCAAAAATGATAAAAGAATCAATTCTGAGCAACACTAATAGCAAGTGAAAATTAGACTTAAACCCCCCAAATGTCTCTTAAGCCATTGTCCTGATTTTATCATTCAGTAAAAGAGATGTTTACTGTCTTGTGTGACAGAGCAAATGTTACACCTAGAAAATGCTATCTCATTTCCTTTGGTTGCCTTGTAATTCAGCAACTTTGATCTTTAAAGGTTATTTTTTATTGAAAATCAATCTGTAAAGTTCATAAAGACAAAAAATCAAAGAACATATGCTTGTGTTTATTACATGTAACATTGCTAAAGGAAGTTTTCTTGCTTCTATTATAATTTTGGACCTTAACAAAATTAGATAGGTGGCTTTTGCCTTTACACAAATCCTGTACAGCATATTTTTCAAAGTTAACATTTCAATAATTTCTTGCACGTTTCTATTATGCTTGAAAATTACTGAAGTTTTTTTTTAATTATTATTTTTGCTGTGTTTACAAAAACCTTTTGTGAAGAAAATATGTATGTCCTAGCGGCCCAAATTACAGAACAGGCACTTCAAAGCTGCTTACTAAAGATAATTGAGTTCTCATTTGGATCCTCAACAAAGCAAAAACCAGAATTAAAATTTTATTATCTTTGCCTTCACAATGTGTTTCTCTCATTTACTTTGGCTAAAAACACAGATATTAGGCATTTCCCTTAACCTTTTTTCATAAGTTAGTTTGAATTCTAGAAACTACCCACAGAATCTTGCAATACAGACTATACCCCAGATAAGGACACCAATTCATGAAGTGAGGTGGCACCCTGGAGAAGAAGTAATAACCGCCTGTTCCCTCGAACAATATTTCTTCTTCTGGCCACTTTACCATGATAAAATTGACCACAACTAGGCCAGGACTCCTTAACTAAGCATACCCTGTATCCATTTGCGAACTCCTGCCTTATAAAAACATGTATTTTATATCTCAGCCCCAAAGGCAGATGTAAAGTCAGTGAACCTCTTTATTTCTTTCTCTTCTCTGTGTGGCTGCACTTAACAAATCTCCTTTTCCTGATTTTCACCATTACTTGTTCTTTTAATTAGAACAGCGAAGACAAGAAGATGAACCTGACTGACTGGGGCTGCCAGAGCCACTTTTCTACACTAAAAGCTGATCACAATTATAGGAAGATTAAGCTTTTAAAGATATAGTTTATTATCCTCTGATCAAATAGGCATTGAGTTAAAATATTAATTTCTTAGTCTGTATTCTTCATTGAACAAACTCTAAGTGTATGCTGCAGAATAGCTCCACCTGCTGACAGTTGGTAGTGTCCTAAATTCATCATGATTTAAATATTTCATGGTTTTTTTTTCTGTTTTCAAATAATTTCAATGAAAAATAAATTGGAGTGGAAAATCTTTCTTGTGCGTGTAATTTTTAATAAGTCATGGATGATCTTCTTTTATAACTGGAGTCTTTGTCTTCAGTGTGACATACTTTACTTACTGGAGGAAATTCTATTGCTCTTGAAGTTCAAAATGAAATATAATGAGTGTCTGCAACAGATAAATGCATTTGAAAGGAAATATTAGCATATATGGAGTGTAGGATATTTAAAGATAATGAAAGTAACTGTTTAGGAAGAGAGCAATAAAGAATCTCAACAGTGTATTATGTATAAGTGGCAATTACAAGGCTGGTGGATCACTGATTTTAATTCTTAATCATGCCTTAAAAGTATAAATAAACTATCATCTTATCGTAATTCAGATGTTTATGTTAACTCTGGCATGTGTGCTGTTCAAAAACAGCTATGGCTAGCAAAGGAAAAAAAAAACAATAGGAAAAACACTAATCTAGTTTAATAGCAATTTTCATAAAAGGAGGAAGCTAACTTCAACCAAAATATTTCCGTAGAATTTTGCTCAAGTTCTGCAAAAAGAAAGGAGAGCAGCTCTTAACCCTGTTACCTGCTTCACTCCTCTGAGTTATGCTGATCGTCATCAGGAGATATAGAGATGAGACCAGCCACATTTGAGCTTCGTAAATGACTTTGCACATCTCAAGCAGTGTTTGGCACTGTCGTGTGAGAAAATAGACTCCCTGTCGTCTGCGATGTGTTCTTCACAACCACATATGTTTGTTCAGGATAACATTTCACGACTCATGGCAGGGAGCGGGTGTCTAATTGTGATCCGGATTGGAATTCACAGGGAAGAGAGCTTTCCATCTTCACCCTCTCATAACAGAATTGGAAAAGGAGAGTGAGTTTTCTCCTCAATAATTTTTGCCACCTTTAGAAGTTAACATCTTGGTATTTTTTTTTAGAGCCCTCTCATTCTCCTTTGGATATGTATTCTCTACTTAGATGTGCCCCCTCCTTTGCTGCCTCCTGCACTGTGTCTGCGGGTTTACACAAAAGGCTTTTCATGGGGAGATTTGATTGCTAAGGGCTAGGTTCTTAAACAGCAGTCTTCCAGATTGGCGAGATGTCTATAAAAGAGTAATTCTTAACATTCCTAGCAAACATTTTAAAAGGAAATGTTAGAAATGCAGAGTGAGATGAACAGATGGATGATAAGCTATACTTTGTTAATGACACCAGACCAATACAGCCTTGACTCAAGGGAAGGGGCTACACTGAAAAGTACAACCACCCCATTCCAACACGCTTCTTTGCCATTAACCCAAGCAAACATATTTAGAATTTATACTCCTTTCTAACTATGTATGGGAAAAGCCAGATTAAAGGCACAGATATTTCAGTGTGTGCTTTTCCTTGGTGTGCTTTGTTGTTAGTTATATAGTGAATGATAAAGTTTTAACCCATGTAGAGATGTAAACCTTTACATTCCCTGCTGAACTAACATGTGAACACTCAAGAGTTTGTGAAAATAGCATACCAAGTCAGTTGTTTTGTTTACTTTCTGAATGTCAAGTTGGTTTGTTTTTCATTATGAAAGGATGATGTTTCTTCAAACTATGAATTTGAAGAATATAAACATTTTTGTGTGAAATCTGTGTGCAATTTTACTTGTCACATCCCAAATCAAACATGTGAACCTTATGATATAGATATGATGAATTAAATTAACCTTCTGATCTCATTGTGAAAAAATCATTATCCTTGGTTCAAATAGCTAGCCATTTTTTTACCTGCCTCATTATTTCTGAGGTTTTAATTTAATGCTGTAGCACTGATGATGAGATGTGATTTCTGAGCTAAGAGTGTAATGGGTTTTTTGTTTGTTTGTTTCATATAGATGTGGTGAACTCTTCATGACAGTTTTCATGAAAAATCTATTTCATTAGCATTATCACAAACATAAAAATCTGTGAAAAGAAATAACCACAAATCAGAGTGAAGTAAGAGTATTACTTACAATCATGCTATCAAGGCTGTGGAAACAAATCATGTTTTTGATAGCAACAGTAAAAAATGATGAATAAAAAATTCACAGTTTACAAAAATAGACATCTCCTTGATTAATATCCAATTAACAAAGGAAGATATTAAGTTGATTACAGTTATGGCAAATAAAAATATTTTTTAATTTAAAATACAGAGCTTCATTTTAATATTTTAGATTAAAAGTTTATTTCTCATTTAATTATCATTGTTAGATGTACATTAATCAAAATATTCATTAAGACACACATGGCTTAGTGTATTCATTGATATTTTCTGTCAATAGTATCAGGTTTATTGATTTAAAATGCTTCATTGTTATTATTTTGTAAAAAGCACAACTTAATGAAATTTGTCTTGTATTCTTACTACATTTTAATACAGAAGCAATGCAGCTCACTAAACAATTTATGTTTGGTCATACCAAATAATAATAATGACCATTTCCACATAATGTTGCTTATCTGTGGTGTTGACTTCTACATTTGATGCAGACATAATCAAATATACAAAAAAATCTCATTGGATACTGAATGTATTGGCATGCTGAATCAATATTGGAAATGTTAGAGGTCACAATGCACAAATTAGTGAATATCATTAACATGAAATAGACCTCCATTCCATGGAAAGATGATGGATAGATGGATAGATAGATAATACTCCTTCCAAGACCATATTAAAATATTTTCTTGCTTCTCAAGCAAACTAGATATTTCAGTATTAATATTTTATTCCTTATTAATCTCAAGAATTGTTATGGTATGACAATTTCTTTATATCAATAACTCAATCAGAAAAATGATGAAATTCCTTATGTGAACTTCCTCTCTTCTAATGTTTAACTAATACTACAAATCTAACACTAAGTGCTCTTTTTCCAAAAAACTTCTTTTAACATTATGATTAGGAATATAGTTTTTATCCCTACTATATCTTGAATGTAAAAGAATAAAAGTACTAATAGTAATAAAGGTAATAAACTTTGTAAACAATATAATAGAAATCTCAACATAATTATTCTCAGTGGTAGCATTCATTGAAGATTTGTGTCAGAGAGTAGTCATCTGTTTTATTTGCAACTATCCATGTTTCCATATCTATCTACATCTATATCTATATCTATATCTATAACTATATCTATATCTATATCTATATCTATATCTA
>NW_021604563.1:14230208-14349794 GCF_004785775.1 Grammomys surdaster
GAGAGAGAGAGAGAGAGAGAGAGAGAGAGAGAGAGAGAGAGAGAGGCTTACAGAACATGGGTACCAACAACATTTATATATGTACTACATTTATAGCAAAGAATTATGTTGATAAAATGCTTTATATACATTGCACATTTATTTAAAATATCAAAACATATAAAAATGACTTCTGGGACTAGGGCTTCTGAGTCAAGTGCTTATTGAGCAAAGATGAGGGCCAGAGTTCAGAATCCTTGAACTCTTGTAAAAAGCTGGGTGGGCAGCTCAAACCTAAAATCTCAGTCTTACAGAGGTGTCAAAAGCAGGATCCCAGTGGCTTACTGGACTGTCAGTCTAGCCAAATTAGTAAGCACCAAGTTCAGAAACATCCTCTCTAAAATAAAAAGATGGAATTGTTTCCAGTTTCTAGCTATTATGATAAAAGCTGCTATGAACTTTCCAGAGCACATGCCCTGTCCTTGGGGTATAGTGGATCATCTCTTGGGTGTATACCCAGGAGCATTATAGCTGGTTCTTCAGGAAGAACTATTTTCTGTTTTCTGAGAAACTGCCAGATTGATTTCCAGATTGGTTTTAACAGCTTGCAATCCAATCAGAAATGGAGGAGTGTTCCTCTTTCTCCACATCCTCACCAGAAGGTACTGTCACCTGAGTTTTCGACCTTAGATTTCTGATTGATGTAAGATGGAATCTCAGAGTCATTTTGATTTGCATTTCCCTCATTACTAAGGATTTTGAACATTTCTTTAAGTGTTTCTCAGACATTTGACATTCGTCTGTTGAGAAATCTGTTTAGTTCTGAGCCATCAACCAAAGAGCATACACAAGCTGCTCTGAGCCCCTTACCTCATATGTAGCACAAAGCTGCCTAACTTGGCCTTAGTAGGAGAGGATGTGCCTAATCCTGCAGATGAAGGGGTGGGGTGGAGGTTGGAAGAGAAACCATTCAAGGGAGGACCAGGTTGAAATATAAATAAATAAATAAAATTTTAAAAGGATAAGGTGGAGAACATGTAAAGAAGACACCTGATGTTCTCCAGTACCCATCTCAGGTCCACAAACATGGATAAACAACCAGACACACACAGACACACAGACACACACACACACACACACACACACACACACACACACACACTCTAACAATATTGAAGATGAAAAATACTCTTCTTCCCTAAAACTTAGTAAATTAGTTGAAAACATTAAATTGACAAGATATTGGTTTTGATGCTAGTTTAAATAATTGTTTAAGGGGCTGAAGTAAGGACTCAGTCATTAAGAGGATTGAGTATTCTTTCAGAGGATCATGGCTTGTTTTGCAGCACTTATAGGGTGACTCACAATCATCTATAACTCCAGTTACAGGGAATCTTATACTTTCTTTTTGCCTGTGGAGGCCAAAGGCATTCATAGAGTTCATACACCTACATGTAAACAAAATGCTCACATATAAAAATTCAAATCATATATCTTTTGGCAATTGTTTAAATGAAACTTTAAAAAAATAGATAATTGATGTTTATTATGTCTTCTTGTATGTTTAGTACTATGCTAAAGCCAAAGGGGTCTAGAAGAGGTCATCATCATTACATTCTGACCAGGGATACATGAACAGAGTAATGAAGTACTTTGAAGTTGTAGGATCATATAGCTCTTTCTAGCTTCCTTAATAGTAAGAGGAAAATGAGAAAAATTTTGTTGTGATTCTCACTAAAATTATCTCCAGAAAGTTAAACTTTCTAGATGGATTTTACAGAACATACATATAATTCTAACATTTTTGATGTGGAAATCATAGGATCACAAGTTATAGGACAGCACTGGTAACATAGTAAGATTCTATGTAGGTAAATACATAAATAAATGAATATTGCAATCAATTACAAAATAAATTAACATTTTAATGGGGTTTTAAATACTCAATGAATATTAGTAAACTAACTTTTGACATAATATTTATTAAACAATTCTTTTATTTTAGATGAGAAAATTTTATTATTTTTTAATCATTTCTGTTTAGCTTTTGAGATTTTAATTTGATTACATAATCTACCCATTTCTTTTATTACGCTAAACCCTCCCAAACACTCCTTGCTCTCTTTCAAATTTATGCCCACATTTTAACTGTAGTTACACACACACACACACACACACACACACACACACACACACACACAGAGAAAGAGAGAGGGGGAGGGAGAGAGAGAGAGAAGAGAGAGAGAGAGAGAGAGAGAGAATATTTTGTTTCAATTAGACATTCCAGTATTGATTGGGCATGTTATCTAGGGACATTGCAATATAGTAAATTAAAAGAAAAAATGCATGAAAAGAAACTCAGAACTCAAACTGATTCTTAAAAATAGTGGCATTTAATAATAAAAATCTTGATAATCTGATAGTTTATATAACATCCTACAAACTAGGATGACCCTACTATTTTTAATATCATTTGTATTGGTTTCAGGTCTTAGTTCATAGTGAGACTGAGTCTAGGCTTCCTAAAACAGGGTATAAAGAAAGATGACTGTGGTCCCTAGAACTGTACAAGCTCCGAAACAGGACTTAAATGTACTGGTGATAGTTGACAGGTGGTCATGATATAAAAAGAAAATTGTAGGTCAACTCCAGGCTGGGGTTGAGACTGGAGGAAACTAGATTTCACCCAATAACATTGAGTTAATTATATTTGCAGGGCATCCAGACTTCTTCTGTGAAAATGGCCATTTTATTAACTGCAGATAAAAATTTCTTCAAATATAGAGAATGAAAGATAAAGAATAGAAAATGATTAGGGTGAAGAATTAATAGCAAATTTTCCCTGAAAACAGAGATTAATATAGCATGTATAGAGAGTGTCTTAATGTAAATTTGGTAAAATATATGCCTTAAAAAGAGTTATGGGCTCTGGTACATTAAAGACTTGCCACCTGCACCTTCACAATTTTTCATAACAGACAAACCTGGCCAGTAGGTTTTTGGGAATTTAACTGTATTGTCTTTCTCTCTCTCTCTCTCTCTCTCTCTCTCTCTCTCTCTCTCTCTCTCTCTCTCTCTCTCACTCTTTCTTTCTTTCTTTCTTTCTTTCTTTCTTTCTTTCTTTCTTTCTTTCTTTCTTTCTTTCCTTCTTTCTTTCTTTCTTTCTTTCTTTCCTTTTATCCATCTGTAAATGCATTATTTTTCATATTTACTCTCTAATTAGCTTTCCATTCATAGTAAGGAGCTATCAGATACCTTGTTAAACTGCACAAGTTGTAGAAGTACAAATTTGATGTGTTTTTCTTTGACTTATTTGTGTACAATTTCTTTACCCATGCATAATTACTCAGGAGACTTTTAGGAAGAAAAGATGCTAAAGAACTAATGTGTTTGCATATTTTAAATTCAGCACAGTGATTATAAATAAAACATATGATGCTACGAATATTGATAGCCCGTTTAAACAATAATAAATAATTATGCATCATTATCTTTTATATTGAAAATGATTCCTCTGATTTTGGGCATATGGAACCAAATTGAGCAATTTCCTTTGGGACATCCTACCAACAGTTTATGCATATAATACATTTAGCTTTAGGTTTGCTTCTGAGGTTAAAAAAAATCTACATAATTTGCTGTTTTAATGTTACTTCTTTTTTTTTCCTTCTTTGGTATCACTTACTAGTTGTAACACAGCTTATTCGTTTCACAGGAGGGGACTACAATATCATTGTAGTTAGGCATTGGTAATAATGTATGATTAAATGATGAAGGAAATTAGTCTTATCCTAAGGGAAATGTGCCTATTCTTTTCATGATACTGACAGTGTAATTAGAGGCATCAATATTAAATGCAGGAAGTAATGGTCAGAAATGCAAGCAGTTTTAACTTCGCTGTCAGTTTTGAATGTTTACTAATAATGCTTAATTTTAGGCTATATTAAAAGAAATTCTAAACAGCTCCCAGTTGCTTGCTTCTTATTTCAGATTTTCAGAGACTTCCAACTCATGCAGCACTTGTCCTGTGTCTGGGATCTTAGGTAAAATGCAAAGATCTCTGACAAATTGGTGCTGCAAAAAACATAAAAACATAAGCCAATGACTTATATAGTAAGCAAATACATATACAGATTTTTAGAGACATTGTTTCAAAATTAGAGCAATGACAGGAACAACTGAAGTGGTGTTTAAAAGTAAGATATATTTTATCCAAATGATGTTTTTCTTTCTTTCCTTTATGTTTTTCTGCATGCTGCGGATTAAAGACAGGGCCAACACAGAGCAAAACCACCAAACCTAAGAATATTTTTTCAATTACATATCGAAAAATATGTTTAAACATATGAACATGAGATACAAGTCAGTAAAGTCTGAAGATGAAGCTAGTACCACAAGAAATTGGCAATATTAAAGAATTTCATGTTGAAAAATGATTTTAAATACTTACATATCATTTCATTATGTCTTTTATGTAAATTTAGGGAAGTTAGTATTGTGATAAATATTTAAACATAAAGATACAATGTTTAAGTAAAAAAACTCTGGTAAGATACTTTAGTTTCATTTTGACTTACATTTCAAGACGAAAATAATAGATTTTTTTTCCAGAGGAGTTCACAACTCAGTTTATTCAGATGATATTTTGGCTATACTCAGTGTGGGTAGCGATGCTTCAGAACAAACACAATTGTATGAGAAGTCAGAGGTAGCTTTTATGCATCTGTCTAAAAGGTTTTTAGAAATCACCTTCTGTAGTGATTTGGTTAAGCCTGTGCATTCAACATGAGACAGATATAATGGCTGAACAAATCCAAAGACACAAGATGAAGGCTCTAAAATGGCATTGATACATGCTGTCTCTCTCTCTCTCTCTCTCTCTCTCTCTCTCTCTCTCTCTTTCTCTCTCAATATTGGCTTCTTTTCCTTTAAAAAACACCTCCAAAACTAACTAGTGAATATTAGAATTATTCTGTGAATGTATTTTCTCATAGATAATATTTTCCTTTATGATTTGAATAAAACAAGACACATACTACTGTAGAATAGAATATAAAAATACTGGAATGTTATGGTGTAAGCCTTTGAGAATTCTATAAAGCAACATGAGACATTTTCTTCACTTTTCAGTTATAGATCAACTGAATGATTGCTTGAAGATTGCCTTTGCAGTTTTAATTGTATACAAGAAATATTTTATCCTTAGAGAGGGTGTTTGGGGCATTTTTTTTTTTTTGCATGGAGGACACCTTACATGTACAAATTCCCCATGCTGAGGACAACAAATCTTTTCAGACCCTGAAATGCATATCTTGTATATATATCTGCTCCTGTTAATAGACCACATATGATCAGTTTTTTGAGGATTAGAAAATAATGCAATTTTAAAGTTAACTAACTGAAAATTCTATGTTTTTCTTAAGCAATATTTCTAAATAGGCAACAATTCATGAGGCCAAACAACATACATAGCAATTTTGAGAGTATTCTTATTGTAAACTTTTAATTTTTGCAAAGAGGCTATTACCACACACTGAACAAATTTGTAAATAAAAGTACATTCGTTTCAGAAGAACAATGTATCCCTCTGATGCTTATAAATGAAATTAGTTTCTTGTTATCAAACTATATTCTACTGGGTAGTGATATAACACCACAAACTAAACTATCTTCATAAAGATAAACAAAGATAAAGCTAAGAAAATATGTTTACAAAGGCTGCTCTCTAAATATAATAGAAACATATGTCTAAAGAATAATGAAAAGGTTTAAAACACAAATTGACATTACTTATTTTCTTGTCTCTTGGTTTCTTCACATCTACTCTTACTCTATCTTTCTCTCAATTTAACTTTAAGAAATGGAGAACTATTCAGAACCAGTTTTTGCAAAATTCAACCTCTAAGTAATATTTCACATAAGCCATGTAATTCTGGTCTAAGTAAAAATGAAAGAAAACACAATAGTGACATCTCTAATTGAATCACTTCATGTATCTTGATCATTACTGGTACAAATAATATAAAATTGTAAATCAGTCTCATTTTCTTTTATAAATATATATGTATACATGTATATATAGTAAATTCAATAAAATTTGGATAAATATAAATAACTCTAAATTTTGTAAAAGCTATAATGATGACCCTCTTTTCTTAATGTCTTAATTTTTTCTCTGATAATTTTATAGGTATATAAACTTATTTTGATTATACTTTCTTTCATATCTCATCACTCCAACTTTGCTCATGTCTCCTAACATTTTTCTACCTGGATGTCACACACTCTTCTCTTTTTAAAATATTTTTATTAACATAGATTATCATGTGTCTTCCTTTAGAGAATAGTGAAAAATCTAGGTAATTGCATAGAATTTAAAATTTGACATAGTTTGAAATTTATGAGTATAATAGTGAAATTATGTGTATATAGTTATTTCATAAGTTCATTGATGATTCACAACACATGTATAGAGATACGAAACAATTACTCCATTAAAAATGTCAAGGTACTCTATTTTTGCATTTCTAAATATGTACTATTTGAATTTATTACTAATATTAGTTACGGTTCTGATGGCATGGCTGCTAAACATACTTTAACTATGCCAGTCATAGCCAAAGCATATCTCTCATGAGGTCAATGAAGCATTTGTAGTCTAAAAAATAAGTACCAAAGTACTTAAGGGATTTATTAAACACTCGATTCTAGCATAGAAACATGTCTAAGAGTTTTCTGTATTTCCTTAATAATCAGAACATAAGATAAAGATGTCAGATGTTAAAATTAGAAGGCAGAGTCACTGAGACAAATTTTTTGTGATTTTTATGATATACTGAATTTTCCTTCTTCTATTTGTCCTCTCCCTATTGTCTTTTGTTCCTATATATGTAAATATTTTGCCATTTCCAAACAATGGAAATAAAAGCAGTGTAACAACAAAGAAAAGTTATTTGTAAAAATGAAGGAATTAGGTTTTAAACTCAATTCAGTCTGATCCTATAAGCCAGATCCCTAATACCAGGCATTAAAATGTGATGCTTCCCAGGTATTAACAAATCAAATAGACAATGATTTGATTTAAGGGTCCTATCGAAAGCTATGAAGTGTTATAACCTGTGTCACTTCTAATTTTATATATATATTTGTGTGTGTGTGTATATATGTGTGTGTGTATGTATGTATGTATGTATGTATGTATGTATGTACATACACATACCAGGACAAATGTATAACATAGTGAGGAATAAATGAATTTATACTAGCAGTTAATTTAGAACTTTATGTATCCTCATGGGTTTTGTCTACTGTTACAATTAGATTGCATCTTGAGATCTAGATGTGTTAAGGTTTCTAAACAATATGTCTGGACATCTTACTCTTCAGTATTATTTGATGTGATACAGTAATGCATTACACTAAAATACTAACATGATGAAAATGAAATATTGATTTAGTATTTCATAAAGTCTTATAAGCTTTTGTAAAGCAGTATTGATTCATCTTCAGTGAGAACTTGAGAAGATTTAAAATGTGAGTGAGAATAGAATTTTTATGTCTATTTAAACATGTTTACATAAAAATATCACTTTGCTTTCCTAATCCCCATGTTGCTGCACAATAACGAGGATAATTTGCATAAATTTTGTGGTCTTGGAGAAGATGGCAGAGAAAATAAATAAAAAAGAAAATATGAAATATAAATCAATTTATCCAATATTGTGCTTTTTTCTTTTTTCAAACATGCTAAATAAAAATGATTTTTTGCTACAGGTTCTTGTTAAAAGATTTACTTTGTCAATGTGCCACCATAGTGACATTTGTCATTACTCTTATCAATATATATTTGTTTCTGTCTTTAAAAGCAATAGCTGTTCTCCCTTTTAATTGTCCCTCTTCATGAAAAGTTGTGAAGCAAATCTTAATCAGGAATCAAAATACATATATGTAAATTCAAATAAAAAAATAAAACTTACTTATGTTGTACATATTTTCTGAGACAAAGAACAAGGTAACTAAAATATGGCTAAAATAGATTTCAGAGACAAGTAAAAATAGTTTAGTCCTTAAAAGTAAGATCTATTTTGTGACTTTTAAAAATTATTTATTTATTAATTGCTATTTTTTTAGAATATATAATAGATTGTATTCTATCTTCAATCACACACGTCATTATTTTCTCTTGAATCTTTATTGGCGCTTTCCTACTTTCTTTCCTATTCCTAAATTATTCCTTGCTAGCAGAGTTATCTAAGTTTGAAATAGATCCTTCTAAAGATCCTTCTGATGTTCAATTGTTTTTGAGTTTCAAGAAAATTTGAAAGCATTCTGATAAAATTTTTTGGAGACAAAGATTTAATAATACTCTTTTTTTTTTACTTCTCTATTGAATACTGTGATAAGCTCAATTCTACCTCTCTAAAACCTTTGTGTTAAATGAGTTGTTTTAATAAGTAAATGTGGTGATTTGAATAGGAATGGCCTCCAAAGATTAATATTTTTGAACCTTTGACCATAGGTACGACCTTGTTGGGGTAAGTGTAGCCTTATTAGAGTAAGTATGTCACTTTGGGGTGGGCTTTGAGGTTGCCTATGCTCAAGCTATGCTCATTGTGGCACACAGTCCTCTTCTGCTGCCTACAGATGAAGATATAGAACTCTCAGATCCTTCTCCAGCACCATGTCTGTCTAGATGCTACCATGCTTCCCATGGTGATATCATCATGGTTATAATGGATATAATGGACTAAACCTCTGAAATTGTAATCCAGCCTCAAATTAAACGTTTTCCTTTATAAAAGTTGCCTTGGTTATGTTGTTGCTTCACATCAGTTAAATCCTAACTAAGACAATTAGTAAAAAGGTATTAATTAGAGTGGATCCTAACCCAAATCAGAGTATTTCCTTATAAGAAATCATTAGAACACATGCAGATATATATAAAAAGTCAACATTATAGACACAGGAGTTAACAAACACTTTTAACTGCTTGATCTTGCCCTTTATAGTTTCCATAATATGACAAGGCAAATTTTTGTTGTATATGCCATCAGGTTTAAGAAGACAGTTCTAGAAATCAAACATGAATATGCAACATTTGTTGACTGGCAAATTTTTTCCAAGACAAAAACTTTCTGTCTTAGAAGGAAGTTCATGAAAACATTGAATGTTAAAATGGAGGTGAAGTAAGAATTTGATTTGTCTATGAGTGTCTTTCCACAGATTTTACTTCAGATGTACAGCTACTTCAAGAAAGCTTCCTCTCCTAATAGTGCCACTCCCCCTGGGCCAAGTATTAAAACACTTGAGTCTTTGTGAGCCATTCCTATTCAAACCACCACAATATGCCATCTTAGTAACAAAATGGCACCTAAAATTTAAATTCTACTTTGATTGTAAAGATATAGATTTATTTTGACAATAACTTATATTTGTTCTTTATTATTAATAGCATCATATTACATAGGGGATTTCTTTCATTTTTTTTATTATCTGTTCATGAGGAATCTAACACAGCTCAAGCAGAAATTATTTTGTCTTATCTAAAATATACTTAACATGTTGGGTCTCCTGCTTAGTGAACATTAAGCAAGCAGATATCATTTGGGAAGAAGAAGCCACACAAGCAAGTGGACAAATTAGATTGGCCTAAAGGAATGTTTTTGATGCATTTTATTCATTGATGAGTTATACTAGAGAGTTAAGTACATTGCAGATGTTATCCCTGGGCAGATGATTCTGGTTGTACAAGAAAGCAGGCTGAACAGGCTAACCATGTGGAGCAATCCAATAAGGGGTATTTCTTCATGATCACTGCCACCATTCCTGCTTTCTCATTCTTGGTTGAAGTCTTTCTTCCTGATTTCCATCAGTAAAGGGGTGTAAAGTGTGAAGTAAAATAAACTCTTACCTCTACACATTGCTTTTGGCCATGGTGTTTTATTATATCAAATCAAAATCAAACTAAGACATTCAGTGAAGTAAATTCTAAGCCTAATTATTTCTAAATAAAAAGAATTTCTTGCTGTTATAGTGATTATCAGTAATTCTTTAGAGGTATTTTCTCTATGTCCAAAATTTTTAGCTTCAGAACTTTCTGTCTAAAAAATCAGTTTAGTATTTTTTAAGTGTTGGGGGAAGCAAGACAAAGCTTTGAATATTTGAGACAAACACTCTACCTTATATCATATTTATAAGAATAATCATTATATATTTTAAAAAACAGTGAATATAAGTACATATATGTAATTACTGAAGTAAGAGAAGCATTTTGAAATTGTGTAGTTTCATCTATGTGGAAAAACTATTAAATTAGTAAAAGTTTTACAAATTTGTTTTTGTTTTGACTCATCCATTCTAAATGTTCTTTCTTAAATGAGAATAATATTCTACAACTAATATTATTGTTTAATTTTCAGTTATATGGTAGAAAGTACCTTAAAGACTCCTTCCATAATACAACAATCTAATTTGAAAATATGCACTTTTCATGGCATCATGTTTATATTGATATTAACCTTAAATTCTTGAAAATATAAATGCAGGATTAATCTTTAAAAGAAATTAACACTTTCAATAGAATACAGTAGCCATAAAGTAAAATGTTTATCTTTTTTATACTATTACTATTTGTGTTATAGCTTAATTTTATAAAATATGCTTGTCTTCCCATAGAAACTGTATGTATTTATATTTGAAAAAACAGAAATTATAATATTTTAGAAAATAACTGTTCTATACTTGTCATAGATTTTTATGCTACATGTTAAAAATGGTTCCTTACTCATTAGTGAGAAAATATTTGAATTTTCCATAACTATTGAAGGCAATTATTCACTTCCTGTACAGGCCTTAACAAAAGAACAAAAAAACCCTTTGATAAAAAGAAACTAACTTTAAAATATTATGCTAATTTTTGTAGTTGACTTCACTTTCATTATTATACTTATAAATTAAGAAAGTTGTATGTAAGAAAAATATGTTAAAATGAGCAACCAATTGTCCTAACATTGGAGGCATGAAGTAAATCTGAAAGTTATTTGGAAACACCTAAATAAATCCCAATAGTAATTCTGATTTAAAGAAACATTTAGGATGATGGAGAGATAGCTCAGAGCTTTAACCTTGTAATGTTCTTCCAGACAACCAGAGTCATGTTCCTAGCCCTCAGACCTAGTGGTTCAAATCTTCTTGTAACTCATGTTCCAGGGAGTAGAAGGTGTCTGGATTCCATGGGAACCTGTACTAATGTGCACATATCCTCATAAATACTAACACACATAAGCATAATCAAATTAATAAAAAATAGATTATAGAAGAGTAAAGAAACCTTTAGTCAGATAAATGAGCCATATTTAATTTTCAATGATCCTGTTTCTACACTTAAAAATTTTTCCCACTGTTGACAAATAGAAATTCTATAACTAGAATATCTGTATACCGAACGCCATGTGTTTGTATTACAGAAGTTTGTCTCCAAAACACCCATTTTTGTGATATTTGGTGTGTGTTATGTCCAACAGTGACAGTGTTTGATAAAAGACATTAAGATAAAATGGAAAGTTCACTATCTATATGTAGTGAAAATACTTTAGATAAGAAACTACAATTAATGGAAAGCCAGTTAATGCTGCAATATGTGAGCAGCAGTGTGAAGTTTTAGAATTGTAACTATGTAAGCTTACAGTTTTATGGTTAAATATGTTAGCATGTGGTGAAATAATGAAGAAAATAATATGTTTGAATTAGTGAAGCACTGTGTTCCCTATTCAGAAGATTGAGATATTGAGTACATTTACTGTTTCAGGAGACAAATGTAAATAGAATCCTTGCTCAGATAGTTAATATCACAATGCTTGTACTGTAGATTTACAGTATTGAGTATATATGTGGACCAAATAAATAAAATAAGTACTGCCTAGAACTGTTTACTGCCTGTTATTGCTCTGAATTACTGAATGGTTTAAAGGACTCATAATCTAAATCTAATCCTCTCTCAAAGGCCTGATGTTATTTAGTAGCCCTTGTGCATCCCTAGTAGGAAATGAATCAGAATCATCCAATGACGAGATACAAAATTGTACGTATGTACGCATCATTTTTGATTCTGATTGGTAGACTCAATAATATAACTCAGTACTTATTTGCTTAGTACAAAGTAGCCCTTATCCTCATTCATACATACTCTTATTATGGGTGTCATTTTAAAGTAATTGTGTATAACATTTTCAAATTCTAGGCCTCTTCTTTCTCCACTTGATCATTGTTACAGCATTTTCATTTCCATGTTTTTGCCCTCCAAATACTGAATTATATTTCACCATCATTAAATGCATATTTCTAAAACATGATATGGTGAAACCTCACCTGATTTCAAATGAGAAAAGTAAATTGATTAAAAAGCAATACAAGGGAGAAATAAGAACTCCCTTTTGTACCAAAGGAAATATTAAAGGCAGTAATTCTCTGAAGGAAATTCTAAGCCTTGTCAGCCGACTCATTTAGGTATTCATTCTTTAGAATCACATTAACATAATAATGATTATGACTTGCTTTTGTCCAATTAGAATCCAACATTTCTTAATGCTATTTGAGATTTATTAAGAGTGTCTTCCTTGTCCTTGGCTTTCCTGACAATGCCAATCAAACTTTTCCATCCCTGTAGGCAACTTATATGAGCTCATCAGATTCAGAATCATTCATAATGAGTAAATCAAACAATTTTCTAACATATTAATAGCTTTAATTTGCTTCTTTTCCTCAAGGTCTAAAGATTTGATAACTGTGTTGAGAATATAAAAATGAACATTATAAATTAGTTGCTGTCAGAATGGTCAAAAGAAAAAGTGCTGATGCATAAAACAATGAATTGTGAATAGAAATCAATATATCTTATGTAGTTAGCAATGTGCAAAAAGAATATTCTCTTTTACACTTTTGCTATAGATTATAGTAGGAAAAATGGCATAAGTGTGGTATTCCCCTCATTTTACACTTGCGATTATGATAGGGCATGTATGTTTTACTATAAATGTTAATTCTTAAAATGAAAAGAAGAAATGCCTCTTATAAATAAAAACAATAATTATAACAGAATAAAACTAAGTCATAATTACATTAATGTGAAATTGTATTATATAAAATACAGCTCTTGTTATTTTTAATAGTCATAAAAGTTGGGCTAAGATTATTTTATTTGTTGAAGAAGCCATTACAAATACTAGAAAATATTGACTTTTTGTTAGTTAATATATTATGCTTTGCCTAAATTTCTGTTAGACTTGGAAGTGATTCTTTCCACTGAAAGTTCCTTGATTCTATGGTTTATAACCTTAAGAGCAAGTTTTCAAATGAGAAATGTATAAAACATAAATATAATAAATATGAAATAATGATTATTAATATCTTAAAAATCACTTGAGGCTAAAAAGAATATTTTAAAAAAATAAATGTATAATAATTGATTTTCAGTATTCTGAGTAACTAATAGTCCTTCATATTCAGTCCTGAATTTGTATTACCATCTTTACTCCTACCAAATGTGAACACTATTCTAATTGATTGAAATTTGTAAATAAATAAGAAAACATATGTTCTTCCTATCATAGAGTTAAAATTTGCATAAGAAAATGCTAAAATATCCTGTGACTCTCTTTCTTTTCCTTATTAAACCATTTGTATTTTCTAAAATATGCATACCCTTATTCTTCCTTCACATATCATACAAAACATTTTCAAAATGAAGAAACTTCATTTGCAATTAAAAATTAACAACTAAAATTCCAACCTCTCTATTCGATTCAATGATGTTATCACTGCAGATCATCTCTTTCCATGCAGCTTATTTTTCTTTAGAAAAAAATGTCTATTACTTAATGCTGAAGTTCCATGTTTCTCTATATATTGCTAATTGATATTGACTCCAAGTACAAAACACATACTGTATTTCAAATGCTTAAAATAGCTTGAGCATTGGAAGGGAAAAAGATTGTATAGCAGAAGAAAATTTCTCCTTTGTTCCTCTCATACTATTGAAAGAGTGTATTATTATTAACATATATAACGTGCATGGGAATGTCATAGTGAAACCTCTTACTTTGTATGCCAACATATTAACAATGAAATAAAATAATTATGTTTGAAAAATAACATTAATTTTGAGACATGTTTTATATAACCCTAGGCTGGACTTGAACTTCTATTATGCAACTGATAATGGGTTTTTTCTCTCATCTAACTTCCAAATGTTGGTATCGTTTGTTTGATACAAATTTTGTATCATGCTTGTATGTATCGTGCTTTTATACAAATTTTGTTACAATAGGTTTCAGATCTTATCAGATTTTGTAAATATCTGATTCCATTTACAGAAGACAATCTTTGTGAAAAACAAGTTTTGAAAAACAATCTTAGTTTTCCTTGAGTACCTAGTACAATATTTCTATTAAAAAACATACTGCTGGTTCAATTTTAAACTTAATAACCATTAATTTACTAAACTAATATGATTTTTAACAACATCCTAAGAACATCTATTTGTATATCCATAGGTAAGTATAGTCTTAGACTTACCAAAGAAACTTATACACATCAAAGAAACTCCTTGCAACAGATGAAGCCCATTACAAAATTCCACAAGAAATCAATATGTAGAAATATGGAGTCGAGTTGTATTGGATACAACCACAAAATACTTCTGCAGCTAAAGCCCAGGGAACATTGAGGAAAGATTATAAAAACTAGAAGATCATCAACTTTGGTGTATGATTATACCTTCTAGTAACATCAGGAACTTTACCCATTTTGTGAGATTTTACTACCCATATATGAGCTAAACAAGGAAGCTATAAATGAACATGCCAAAATGGATGGAAAAACGCCCAAAGGGTCTCAACCCTATACAAAGAACTGTAGGCAAATGAGTAAAGCTGAGTGTGCGAGATTTGATCCACCATAGCACATCAATTTTTATCTAGTGCCAAAAAGTCAGATTGAAAATATATATACAAAATTTTTTATGGACCAACAGTATATATTTAGGAATATATAAATATATATGTATATGTACATGTTCATGTCCGTATGCATATACACTGCCTATAAAATGCATATACATATACACATACATACATACACACATACACTATATATATATATATATATATATATATATATATATATATATATATATATATATAATAACAATTGATAAAAATTATGATCATGAATTTGAAGGAGTAGGGGAAGAGTTTATGGGAGAATTTGGAAGGCCAGAAAAGTTAGGAGAAATGTAATTAAAATACAATCTCAGCAATTAAAATACTAAGCAAATTATAATACAGAATGAACATTAGTTCACATGAAATTTTCAATTATTTCTGGGAGTGCTAAACAAATATTTACCACCCAATCATCTGTCTCAAATTGTTTCCCTCATTTCTGTTTTTCACAGCACTTATTATCATGAGCCATGAAGTATATTGAATTTATATCTTTGACTTTAAAATATATACTAAATACAGTTAAGAACTTTTATCTATTGATTAATTTGTGTTATGATTTTCTAAAATATTTCCTGAAAAGTATAAGGTATAAGGAAAGTTTCGATCAAAGACAGGTTAGAACTATGTATGAAAATATGGTTCCAGGATCTAACAGTGGTTTTATACATGAAAATTTATTCTTCCTTTGCTCCAATAGTCTTTATATGCATTCATTGATTTTCTTTAGTAAGCTGAAAAAATTTAATTTTAAATACTATGAACAAAATTAAGAAAAAGGAAAAAGTAATATGATTTTCATTATAGCAAGATTTGAAGGTGGTACTATAAGTTTTACTTATTGTTACATGATTGTACCTTACCATCATATTTATAATTTTAAATATAAATTATTTAGAAGTCTTAAATTAGAGGTTTACAAACAGAAAGCCTACTCCTGACAGCTGCATTGTGAGCTCTAAGCGAATCTTTTCTTATTTAAGTTACTCTTGGTAATTTTAGTTTTTCCCAACATTAAAAGGTAACTAATATACATACTTTCACTCACACATAGAAAATATTGTTAGACTCTCAGTATTTATTCTCACACATATCTACATCTATCTTGAACAGATGCCATAAGTATTATAATAAATTAAAAAATAATTAAATATCAAATATGTATTTTCTCATTGACTTATCACTAGCACTTAGTGTTTTGCTTACTACATTGTATGTAACCACCAGGTAGGTGCTGGATCAAAGAATATATGTCTCTAAATTTTCATGTTCTAATTTAAAATCTAAGTTAGAATTCATTTGTCTTAAATTTGTAATGAAAATTACAGGTAATATGTGGGTAAATGCAGGATCAGGATGCTGAGAAGACCATGTCAACATCTGTGAGTTTGTCTATGAGACTCCTGTGTTTCATAGTGTGTCAAAAAAGGACCTGTGAATTTTCCTAAAATAAAAAGTTAAACTTTTTTTTTCTTTGAGACTTTTATTCATGAGGATATAAAAATAGTAACATGTATTTTTTAATAAAGGTGCCTTATTATAAATAAAAAACACTAGAGTGTACAAACCAGTGTTATAACCTTTAAAATCCTTTACTCATATCTAGATTAGAACCAACAGGTTCAATGAATGATTTACAGAAAGTATACGCGAAATAGTGTTTGTAAATGCTGATTTCATCAAAATTTCATCTAATTCCTTGTAAGTTATTCTGGCAATGAAACTGTCCCTGCCAAAAAAGTTACATATAACATTGGATTTAAGTTTATGCCTTGGAGTCAGTAGACTACACATCAAACCAATCATCAACGGAAACCTTTTTAACTATAAAAATATTTCCTTATTTATTGAACAGTTTGTAGGAAAAGGAATGAAAATAGCCAAATAGATATTTGGAAAAAGTATTAAACATAAGTAGACAAATGTCAATCAAATCTACATAGCAATTCCTCATGACCTGAATTTGATATTTGGGTCTCATGCAGAAAACATAAAGTCAAACTTTTTTTCTCACTTTCATGTATGTACTGTAGCACATACAAGCAAGGACATACACATGCATACACCATGTTATATATAAAAATAAAATAACAGAATAATAACAAATAAAATAAAAATAGTTGAGGTGCCACAACAAATGCCAATAAGTATATCAACAAAACCGAATTTAACTGTTACAGTAGATTTGATCAAAGTTATAAGGAAATCTATTAGAGAACACTATTCTTTTGGTCTCTTTAGAGGACTAGTCTTTAAAGGTAGCCCAAACACAACATTGCTAACCCAATTATAGAGAACATAACTTATTGGATACTTTATGTGTTTAAATTTAAAATGTTGTCCCTTTTCCATGTTTCCCCTCCAGAACCCCTCTCTCCCATCCCCCTTCCCCTGGTTCTATGAGGGTGTTCCCCTTAGACTTAATCAAATGAAGTCATTCAATCATAGAAAGACAAATATTATATTTCCATTCATTTGTGGCTCCAAAATTACATAGTTATATAAAATATATGCATGAATATATTACATGAAAGGAGAAATGAAACTGTCTAAAAGACAAGAGATTAATGGAAGCAAGAAGAGATGAGAAATGAGAAGGGGTTAGGAAGGCAAAGCAGGGTAGATGAATATTTTATACCCAAACACACACACATGTGAGAAGTTTTTATGAAAAAAAAATTCTAAAATATAAAATTTGGATTAAATAATAATGACTTGTTTGTTCCTATAATTAGGAATAATAAAAAGAAATAACAACAAAATCACAAAATACAATTATATAAGACAAGAAAATATGTTTTTTTTAACATAGGAAAAGAGTGATTAGTTACTGAATAAGTATGAATTAATAATGAACAATCTTCTAAATATTTAGGTTTACCCATGAAAAATTTACTGTTGTTCTTAATTGGAAATACTTTCTTTCCTGGGAAATAGTGATAAATGGACAGACCCATGGCTGCTCCAAAAACTGAGAATAAATGCCCAACCCTAAACAATATGTTTTTACCATCTTTTCTAAGTTTCAGAAACATTGCAAGAGGGAGTGAAAATAATGAAAAAGCCAGAAGATAGGCAGAAGGGCTGTGAAAGGTATCTTCTGGGAAAGACACAGCAATTGTAAACAGGAACTCACAGCAGTTGCTTTGGATCTGACAAAGAATTGGCCCCTCAACGGTCAGGCATAAATGGAGAATGGGCTCAGTGGCCTTACTCTTTTCTGATGAAATACTACAGATAGATTCAGGGAGACAGGTAGTTATTGCCTCCAGTTGTGTGTACACTGGTGACTCTACCAAGCTCTATTGGACAGATCCAATACATGGATCACACAGATTTCTCTGCTTAAGTTAAATGAGATACAAAGCAGAACTAAGTAGAAATAACTAATCAATGCAAAAAAAAAAAAAAAACCTTGTGGAATGTGAAATGTCATTCATATGTAGGTATGAGAAGGAAGTCAGTGAGGAAGGGGAGAAGAATAGCCAGAATATGAAAGTGTCAATGTAAAAAATAATTATCAAACATAAAAATAAACATACTACATTATTTGATTTCTTATTTTAAAAATAAATTATATTGTTTAGGCATACAACATAAAGTTATTAGATATTTTTAGATAATAAAGAGAACTCTATAAGCCAGCAATATATATAACCTCACACAGTTATCCAGTTTTGTAAGTTCCAAAAACAATTAAAATGCATTCAGCAGAAATTCTACATGCCATACAACTCTTCATGTATATTATTGCTCTATATTTGCCTAATGAGTTTTATTTAATTTTTTATTTTATTGGTAAAACTTTTGGCTTACAATCCACAATTTTGTGTACTATATTAATAGTTGCATCCCATCAAATTCAACTTGCATGTGTTTTATTTCTAAAAGTGATCATCCTGATCATATGCAGAAAGACTAGTTTTCACAAGTAAATATTAAATTTGAATGTGAATGGCAAAACAACAAGCAAAGAAAACAACAGAGAAACAAGCAGAAAATGCCCTAAAGGTCACAATTGACTGGTATCTTCTGATTTGTGGGATTGATTGTCAAAAGAAAGCAGCTTTGTTGTCAGGAAGTGAGAGCAGACTTCAAATAGCTTTATATGAACAGGGAAGTCTGCCTTCACCAAGCCAAAACTCTGTGCAGTAAGGCATTTAATTCTTTCACAGGTTCAAAGCATCTATTGTATGATATAAGTGTTTAATTGCCAGAATTTCTCCTGAGAATAATGTTTGTATTTAAACAGAACACTTAAAATAACAAGGTGACTATTTCTTAGAAGCACCTTTAACAGTTCTTTCATTATTTGAATGTAATTTTGGCATTGAAATGTTTATTTGACATATACAGTGGAAGCAATCTTTTTTATTTATAGTGTGTCTTAAGTAAAAAAAAAACCATAAATGACAGACAAAACATCCCTAAATGAAAAATACGTTTATTCATTTTAACATCTCTACCTAGAAAATGGTATTCACTTACTGTGAAACTTTAGAAAAGAAATTATTTGGAAGATTAAAAAGCAAAGCCTTATCTAGTGTCACTAATTCAGTGTTTTTATCAAGTATTGGTTACATGATAACTACATATAAAGCTACACAACATTTCTTCAGGCAAAAAGTTTTATGGGCTTGTCCAAAGTATATTATGTCTTTTATATTGTGCCTTTCATACTTACTCATAGAACCCTACTTTTAGTCTGGTGGCAGGCAATATACCCAGAGAATTTAACACCCCATGCTGCCTTGTTTTGAGGAACTGGTTTATGATCCAGTTGTGACCAATCAGATATAGGTAGAAGTCCCCTGAGTTCTTTTATTCACAAACAAAATACCACTGGCTTTAAAGTTGAACATTTTCAGAATTTGCTTTTCTCCAGTTCCCTTCTTCCTGCCTAGCACAAAGAGATAATTTATGCACAGATAATGTATTCTAGCTATAAGTAAGAAAGTCACACAATGAAGATGCTGAATTAAAAACAAACCTGGTTCCATATCAGCATTCTGAAGCAGAAAAATGAATTATGAAGTATATTCTTTTTTAATTTTCTTCATAGCCAAGAAAAATAAACCCTTATATTTACCCCTTTATGTCATGCAGTGAAATTTTTATCTTGTTTGTTTATTTAACATATAGATAAAAACATTACTAACTTGTACGATTTCATTCTTACAGGAAAACAAAAATGTGTTTGTTCAATAATACATTGATATCTTGAAACTGCCATTCTATTTTTAATTAGAAACTGTAAACATTAGAGGAAATATATCTGGCTTCTTTAGGCTCCTTTCTTTTTTCTTTTTTCTTTTTTTTTTAACAAGATAGCAGAAGAAAGTCAGGTCAGAATAGCATCATTAAGTGTCAGTTCTTCAGGGTGGCAAATGGTACTATAAACTTCCTAACCAAAAAGTCATTCCGAAAAATTATCAGCCCTAAGAAACAACGTCATCAAAGAGCCTTTCAATTTAAGTTTCTTTTGGAGCAACAATTACACTGCTTCTGGCAGCTCCTCTTGTTCAAATTTTATCTATTGTGTTCTACTTATATATTCACATACTAACGGCATAGAAATACTAAATTCATTCTGAAACAATCTGCAAAATAAACTATAATAAAACAGTGATTAAAAACAAAATGCAAAACTTACAAAGAACACCAATGAATCTTAACAGGAAATTTGAAATTTTCAAAATGGTTTAAAATTATTAAGTAGTCAAATCCTGCAATTACATTTAAGTAAAAACATCCCATAAATATTTTGGTTTTTAATATAACTTTTATAATGAAAATAATTCTCAATATAATTTATAAGCTATTTTGACTTAGTGAAAAGATAATGAAATAATAAACTTTATACAAAGAGATTAGAAAAATGAGTAAAGAGTTGAGTAAACTTATTGATTCTGTCATTGTAAAAATCTCAACAATTTGCTGTTAGGTTGAATATTATGATGTTCATATGTGCGTGTATTCACATACTATGTTTAGCATTTGCAAATTTATGCTAAAGTCCACTATGGATTAACTATCAATGGAATAAATACTTAAGAAAGGTGTGCAGAGATAGGGAAACTGCTTTCATTCTTTTTCAGGCAGGCACTTATCTCAGGACATTAGTATACTAACGAACCTTGTTTAAATGTATTTTTAACCAACTCTTCTTGCCTCACTTATTTGGCTGGCAGGTGATGGGGCTGAAATTTTATTTTCTAGTCATAATCAAACCTCATATTCAGTATTGCTGGTGAGTAGCCCCATTCTAAGTCTATTTCAAGATACTACCCTGAACCACCACATTATTGTAAACTCAGAAATAGACCTAAAATATTTATTAGTAACAAAACAAAGCCAAACAAACCAAAAGAAAGCACTTATATAGCTCAGGAACTCCTGAGAATTATATGATCTGAAGTTGTTTGCATAAATTGTATTCTGTTTCTATTTTGCAGAATGCTATAATTGCCTGTTGCAATTGTCTATCAAAATCTCTCTTCCCACTTTAATCGGATCTGTGTGACACTGAAACATATACGTTAGCTTCCCTTCCCCCACTGATTTTTTTCTGCTTGGTAAGTCCTTTAGGTCACACCAAGCTTCCTGGGCAGTCTGAGTTCTAGGTGGACCTCCATACTCCTACCACTTCTCAGACCACCTTCATCAGACCTGTGGACCCTGAATGATACAGAACTACAGATCATTAATCAAACAGATATTTGGATCCTGAACAATAGAGACCTGCTTATCTGGAAACCATACATCCCAAGTATATCCATCAGAGGCTTGCCACAGCAGTATTTTCAAGGTTCTCCCCTGAGTGTTACTCTCCAAATATCTACTAAAATGAGAACATCCAGGGAAGAAAGTTATTCAGATGGATGAAGGCTCTTGAATGAACACAATCAACAAAAGACAGAGGAATATAAATTCATCAGAGCATAGCTACCTAATTAGAGAAAGATCTGTATATCTTAACACAACTGAAACACAGTAAAATGATCTTAAATCTAATCTTATAAAGATGATAGAGGTATTTAAAAAGGAAATGATAATATCACTTAAATAAATACAGAAAAGTATAAAGAAACAGATAGAGATTTTAAAGAGTAAATGAATAAATTATTTAAAGAAATACAGGAAAATATAATTAAACAGGAGAAGGAAATTAATCAAACAGTGCAAGACCTGAAAGTAGAAATAGAAGCAATAAAGAAAGCACAAACTGAAGAAATCCCGGAGATGGAAAACCTAGGGAACATATGAGAAACAACAGATCTAAGCAATACCAACAGAATACAGGAGATGGAAGAGAGAATCTCAGGAGTAGAAGATACAATAGAAGAAATTATAAATCAGTCAGAGAAAATATTAAACCTATATAATTCTTTACTCAAAATATCCACAAATTCTGGAGTATAAAAAAAAAAGAAAACTGCAAATAAGAATAATAGGAATAGAAGAAGGTAGGAAGGTGAAGAGTCCTAGCTCCAAGGCCAAGAAAATAGTTTCATCAAAACTAGAAGAAAACTTTCCTAACCTAAAGAAAGAGAGACCTATAAACATACAAGAAACTTATTGAACATCAATCAGACTGGACCAGAACAGAAAATCCTCCTACCACATAATAATAAAAATACAAATTGTAAAGAACAAAGAATATTAAAAGATTCAAGAGAAATAAGCCAAGTAACATACCAAAGCTGACATATAAGAATCACACCTGTATTCTAAACAGAGACTCTAGAAGCTAGAAGAGCCTGAACAGATATTTTGCAACCCCTTAAAATCAACAGGTGCCAATGTCTACCACTATAGCCAGGAAAATTCTCAGTCACCATAGATGAAGAAAACAAGACATTTCAAAAAAAATCCAAATTTAAACAATATCGATGCACAAATCCAACCTACAGAAAACTCCAAACCAGTGAGGATAACTACATCAAAGAAAAACAAACAAACAATAACAACAAAAAACTACTCAGGAAAAAAAATAACTCAATACCAGCTAAAAATGGAGGGAAGCAGACACAAACTCTCAATCTCTCTCTCAATCTCTCTCTCTCTCTTCCTTCCCCTCTCTCTCTTTCACACACACAGACATACACACATATACTACGCCAACATAAAAATAATAGGAAATGACTACCACTAGTCATTAATATCTCTCAACATAAATAAACTCAATTCCTCAATGAAAAGGCACAGGTTAACAAAATGGAGGTGGAAAGAGATTCATCATTCAGTTGCACAAAGGAAACAAATAACACAACAATGAAAATTGATATTTTCTCAGCATGCAGGGCTCGAGAAAAATTTTCTAATCAAATGGACCCAAGAAGGAAGCTGGAGTAATGAGTCTAATATCTATTAAAATAGATAATTTCAACCCAAATTGATCAAGAGAGACAGGGAAGGATACTTCATATTTATCAAAGGAAACATCTACCAAGATATTTCAATTATGAACATCTATGTCCCAAACACAAGGGAACCAACATTTGTAAAAGAAACATTTCTAAAGCAGCTTAAATTGGACCTCAAACCCCACACATTTATAATGGAATAATTAACATCCCACTCTCACCAATTGAAAGTTCATCCAGACAAAAACAGAGAGATTATGAAACAAACAGAAACTATGAAGCAATTGAACATAACAGACATCTACTGAATATTTCAACCAAACAGAAAAGGGTTATCTTCTTAGCATCTCATGAATCCTTCTCCAAAATTGAACATATAGTCAGTCATAAAGCAAGCCTCAACAGTTATAACAAAAATGAAATAACTCTTTGTATCTTATCAGACTACCATGGACTTCAACAATAGACACACAAGAAAACATAAACACTCATGGAAATTGAACAAATCTCTACTCAATGATCTCTGGGTTAGGAAAGAAATACAGAAGAAATTAAAGTCTTTCTAGAGATCAATGAAAATGAAGGTGTAAACAAACATACAAACAGTATAGCCAAAACAATTCTAAAGAATAAAAGAACTTCAGGAGCAATCACCATCCCTAAACTCAAGATGTATTACAGAGCAATAGTGATAAAAATTATGTGGGTTTGGTATAGAATCAGAAAAGCTGATAAATAGAATAGAACAAAACATTAAAAAATAAACCCACATAACTATACACAATTGATTTTTGATACAGAAGCCAAAAATATACATTGAAAAAAATGGAACTCCTTCAACAAATATTGGTGATCTAACTGGACATCTTCGTGTAGAGGAATTCAAATAGATCCATATTCATCATCCTGCACAAAACTCTAGTCTCAGTGGATCAAGTACCTCAACATAAAACTGAATACATTAAATATCATAGAATCAAAAGTGGGAGATACACTTGAACTAATTGGTACAGGAGACAATTTCCTGAACAGAAAACCAATGGCTCAGGGTCTAAGATCAACAACTGATAAATGGGATCTCATGAATCTGCAAAACTTCTCTAAGGCAAAGAACACTGCCAATAAGACAAAATATCATGCTACAGATTGGGAAAGGATCTTTACCAACCCTACATCTTACAGAGGACTAATATTCAAAATCTACAAAGAACTCAAGATGCTAAAGCACAAACAACACAAATAACCCAACTGAAAAAAATGGGGCACAGAGCTTAACAGAGCAATCTCAACAGAGGAATCTCAAATGGCCAAGAAGCATTTAAAGAAGTGTGCAAAGTCCTTAGTGATCAGGGAAATACAAATCAAATAGACTCTGATATTTATTTTATACTGATAAGATGGCTAAGATTAAAAAAAAAAAGAAAATCCAAATTTGAAAACTGTTCAAATTTGAAAACTGTTGACCCAAATTTTATCTTATCTACAATAAATGCAAAGACATGGGATGAAGTAGAGCCTGAAGGAATGACCACGCAATTAGTAAACCAAGAAGACATCCATCTCATGGGCAAGGACCAATTCTTTACACTATTAATGATGCTTTGTTATGTTTGAGGACAGGAGTCTAGTATGGCTGTCCTCTGAGGGATTCTCCAAGCTCCTGACTCATGCAGAGGAAGTGACCTACAGTTAAACAGTGAGTGGACCTTGGGGACTATTATAGAAGAGTTGAGAGAACAAACAGAGGGACTGGTTTATGATAGGAACTCTAGAGGAAGAACAACAGAGTCAACTCACCTGGAACCGTGGGGCTCTTAAAGATTGAACCACCAAAAAAAGAACATACATGAGTTGGACCTAGGGCCCCTGGATATATGTAGCAGATGTGAAGCTTTGTCTTCATGTGGTTCCTGAACAACTGGAACAGTAGCTGTCCCAAAAGCTGTTGCCTGTCTGTAGGATATGTTCTTCTAGCTGGGCTGCCTTGTCTGGGCTCAGTGAGATAAGATGTGCCTATCCCCACAAAAACGTGATGTGACAGGGTGGAGAAATATTAAGAAGGTGGCTTCACCCTCTCAGAGGAGAAGGGAAGTCGGGGGAAGGATTGTAGAAGATGTGACTGAGGGGAGGCATCAGTCAGGATGTAAAGTGAATACATATAAATAAATAAACAAATATATAAAAGGTACAAAGTTATAAGGTGCACATTTTCAGACACTTGTCATGGAATTAAAGAGAGAAATTCAAGTAGATATTATTACGTTTGATAGTCACTGAACCATTTTTTCCTCCCCAGTACGTTGTATTATATTTCTATTCAGAATAGCCTTTAATGGTCCCTTACAGGTTTGTTCATGCTAGAAGGATTATTTTCAAAATAATTGAAAAATTTATACTTGCCACTCTACTGTTAATAACTAATCTCATTTGTGTTAAAAACACTATTTAAGCCATTTAAAATTATTTACTTTAAGAAATGTCTTCCCAAATCTGGAGGTTAAGAGATATAAACTTGGTTTCAGGTTCTTTTTAGCTTTTTTTGCAAGTAGTGGAACTTGAAATCAGGAGTGGTAATACTTCCAGCAAGAATACATTTGTTGATTTGTTGTACAAGTTTTTGTTGATCATCTTGGCTCTTTTGTGCTTCTGGATGAATTTTTAAAAAGCGTTTTTAATATCTATGAAGACTTACTTTAGAATTTTGATAGAGATAGAATGACTCTCTAGGTTGCTCTTTGTTGGATGATCATGTTCACAACATTCTAATAATAAAGCACTGGAGCTATTTATATTTTTAATATATTTTTAAATTCCTTTCTTAAGGAGTTTAATTTTTTTGTATTCTATAAACCATTCTCTTCATTGTTTCATTTTACTCCAGAACATTTTTTAAGGGTGGTGTGAATGAATTGTGTGAGGGTTTGAATGAGAATGGGCTCATATGTTTGAATATGTGTTCAGTTGCTGAAACTATTTTGGAATGATTTGGAGGTTTGGTTGTTGTGGAGGGGTTATGTCACTGAGGGTGAGTTTAGAAGTTTTCTAGGCTCTAGACAATCCCAGTAGGCCTTCTCGCTGCCTCTTTCCTTTCTCCTTAAAGAGATACAGATGTTATTTTTTAGTTCTTCCAGCCACAATACCTTTGCTCAGTAATAATGGATTGTATTTGAAACCCTTTGTTTTATAAGTTACCTTGGTAAGGATGTACTTGCTTTTCTTTGTTTTTTTTTTTTATGTGTTGCTTTGTTTTTGTTTTATATCTTGTAACTGAGTAACTAAAATGAAGTATTTCCTTTATTTCTTTCTCAATGTGAATGTCATTAGCAAGTAGAAAGACTTCTTATTTTGTGTGCTAATTTTGTAGCCTTCCACTTTTTATGAAACTGCTTATTATTTATACTACTTTTCTAGAAGAGACATTGGGATCTCTTAAATATAGAATTAGGTCCTCTGCAAATAAGTGTTAATTGATTTCTTTCACTTTTATTTGTATTACTTGTATCTCCTTCTCATATCATTTCTTCTATAAATTGCTTTTAAAAACCATGTTTAATTGAAATAGAATTTCAGCACTTTCCTCTTTCTGTTTCTTCCCTCCATCCTCTCCCTCAGTTATTTGCCCTTAAAGTCCTCCAGTGTCTACTGAATTTCAAGATAATAGGCTCTTTCAAAATTATTATTATTAAACACAAAGAGACACACATGTACATATAAATGTGCTTATGCAGATATTTATAAATACAATCCTCTTTGCTGCTTCTTTTTCTTGTTTGTTTACATATTATTTCAAGGCTGACCACTTTGTATTGGACAACAAATAAGGCAGCTCATCCTTGGAAGAATATTGTAGTGATTAGAATGAAAATTGTCCTAGTTTGGAGAATAAAGTAGCAGCAAGAAATTTAATTTGGAGTCATGGTCTGCGCTGAAAAGACATAATAAGAAATTGATTAAAGGGAGTTATGCATTCATTGTAAGACATCATCTCGGTAATTCTGTAATTTGTGTATGGGGGGTAAAGTCTAAAGAATTATTTGGTCTTGAAATCATTAAACATGAAGGTCTATGTAAACATAACTCAAGGAAGAGGCCAGGTTTCATACCTAGGAGGATGCTAAACTTGATAGAAAAAGCCATCTCTTTCTGAATTTAGAGTCAACAAGAATAGAGGAGTAATGGGGATATGGAATCTCTCTTCATAGTTAAGGGAATCTGCTGACCCACATATCTGTCATGTGAGTCTCTACATGGATGTCCTGAGAGGCCATTGCATGAAGTTCTGAAAGTGAAGCCTGGATTTTGTTGGAGACCTCAAGACATTGGAGATATCAGAACTGTGGGATGTCTCCCAAAGGGAGATGCACATAGGGGTTGAGGTAGTCCTAGAGAGAGAAGTGGGTTGCACTCAGAAAAACTGGAAGAGAACAGCCATCTAAATCAACTAAGTTGACGTTGGACATAGAGCTACTGGATTTGGAGTTTTCCCTATTGGATTTTAGTTTTACATTGGTTCAGTATTTCTTTTCTATACACCTATTTGTACATTTCAGAATGTATATTTTGTGTCATAGTGTGTTTGAAGTATGTAATTTGCTTTTTGATTTTACAGGGGGTTACACTTAAGAGATTGCTTTGAGTGTCTAAGGAGACTTTGAAGTTTTAAACTGTGCTGAGATTATGAAAGTCTATGAGGACTTTTGAAAGTAAACTAAATTAATTTTGCACTATAGTATATCCATAAGGCTATGGGGTACAGGGATTATAAAAGTGTGCTTTGAATAAGAATGTTACTCATATGTGCATGTTTATGAATTCTTGGTCCCTAGTTGGTAAATGTCTTTGGGAAAGATTTGGAGGTATGGCTTTATTGGTAGATATAGCATTAGATGTGAGTTTTGATGTTTAAAAGTCCAAACCATTCCCAATTAGCATTGTGTGCCTTATGCTTGTGTATCAAGATGTAAATTCTCAGCTAGTGCTACAGAATCCTGCCTGTCTGCCTGCTACCATGCTCCTACTCATGACAGTCTTGACCTCCTTTAATGATAATATAAAAAACATTAATAAGTACTAATAAATTTTTTATAAGTTGCTTAATCGTGGTACCTTATCACAGAGGAAAAAAAAAAAGATATATGCCTCAGGTTGGAAAGATCTTAACCAGAAAATGTATTTCTCAGATAAGGCTATCAGCAACAAAATGAAAAAGCATTCTAAAGTCTTATTTACATAAGAATTAAAGCCATTCATGAACATGAAACCATCATAATCCAGACATTACCCAAAGATCTTAACTCCTAATAGCAGCACACTGATTACAATGTAAGGCATGAATTTTGAAAAGAAGCAAATAGTTAATACAAAGAATTAGCTAAAGAATTCAAAGTCAGGTCCAAATCATAGCTTATGTTACAAAGCATTTCCAAGTCTTCGTGCCAGTTCACATTGGGAACAATTAGTGGTTCAGCAATGAACTGAAGGAGAGTTTTATCAAAAGTCTATGTGATGGTTTAGATCTCAGTATATAACATAATAATTTGATATATCTTGTAAAGATGCTAAATTTTTGGAAACAAATATGCTACAATTCTGTTGATTGACTTACAGCTTGATCTGTTAAATAACTCATCAAAATTATTCAAGATTAATTATTTTGTCTCACTGACAAGTATACTACTAGACAGAAAATTAAAGATAAAATATAGAAGTCAAATAATAATATGACTATGGTGAGTTAATTTAGCATTGCAGTTATTTAGAAGTGAGTTTCTATAAAGCAACTTTCTAAGTTAAAATGGCTGTAGAATGTGCCCATATAAAGTTCTAGACATTGATAAAATATTTCCATTTTCTTGTTTCTGAATATGTTTTTCTATTTCAATTGCGAAATCAAACTACTCTATGCTGTTATGGAAATTCATAAAAGGTAGAATCAGCAATATCAGTAGCATTCTCTTAGCTCATTTTGATACATAAAGGGCCTCCAAAATTATATTGGATAAAGGGCTAAGTTTTAAGGCTTATAATTGTCAAACAATGCAGAGTATTTGATCATCATTTCTAATACAATGTATTCAATCTAATTGAGACTTAATTAAGAAGTCCACTTAAATGAGACATTTCCCAAGTTACTGAATTAATACTAATTAACAACAATGATCGCTGTTTAATTGGAATGGTAATTCTGCTTAATTGGGATGGCTCGTAGTGATTAAATGGTGCTCAAAAAGGAATATCCCATCTTGGTTTAAAGGCTAATTATACTTTTTTCCCCTTTAAAGACCTTTCTAAAAGTATTGCTAACTAAAAGCCAGTTTAAAAAAAATTAACCAACCCTCACACTCTGCTTGATAATAGAATATCTTTAAAGTCCACTAATTTGACACCTCTCAAGCACTGCATGATTGTTCTTTAGCAGATTATCTTGCAAGAGCAAAACTTTAGCAAACTATACTCTTCAAATTATCGAAAAAACTAAAGCTCTCTCTCTCTCTCTCTCTCTCTCTCTCTCTCTCTCTCTCTCTCTCACTGTGTATGTATGTAAGGATCGAGAAGCTAACACAACACACAAGAAAAATGAGCATATTAATACTTGTAAATCTAGTTATCTAGTTAGCTAGGATTGCAAGTGGAGAGATGCTAGAGAGTTGCAACAAGTTCGAAAAAGTAACTTGGTATAACACAGTGAGCTTCCTGTCTACAGAAAAAAAAAATGAAGAAGATTTACCTCAGTAAACGCTGCTAAAAATATTAGAGGGGGCACAGGCATACATCAACTAAGGTTAAAAGGAAGAAAGTATAGATGCTAATTCTGCACAAGAACTGGAAGAAAACTGGTAATAACAAACACACCTCAGAAGTTAAAATAAAAAAAAGCACCATTGGTAGTGCATTGGGGAAGCTGTGGCAGGTGCATCTCCATGAATTCATGGTCAGTCTGGTTAACAAAGTGAGTTATAATGCTGTGACTCGCCAATGAGGGCTGTACAGTAAAACTTTGTATCAAAACAGCACCGAACAAAAACACAGTAAGAAATAATTGAAATTTGAGGTAGCAAGGACTTGGATAGAAGTTACTATATGAAGAACTCTGAAGTGATGATGAAATTGAGACAAACATGTTTATCTATGATTTCTACCAGATTATATAGAATATACTGTACAACCCAGTAAATAATGCAGGTCAATTTTTGATAAAAATACAGTAGGATCTATCTTTTCAGTGCAGTCATTTTTGCTGTTGCAAAATCTCTAGCTTCTTGAGGAAGGCCCAATAATCATTCCTACAGCCATCTTTGCATTAACAAAAATGATTATAATCTCATATCCCCTTATACCAACCTATTCCTTTTTTTGGACCAAACAAGGAATAAAACCAGAATGCTTCTCATAAAGAATTTTGATTAGTGCATTGTGGTATATTTTGAATTTGATAACGTGCAAATTTTACTTCAAACTGTATTCTTTATGCATGTACATGATCATGGGCATACATGTGTATGAATAGACAGATACACCTGTGGGCATTTAGAGTTCATATACTGACATTATTGTGTCTTCCTCAGCAATATAAGTGATCCTTCAAGCTTCTTGAAGACAGAGTCTCAGCAAACATGGCTCAGCAATGAGTTAGGGAAGCTGCTCAATGGGCAACCATGCCTGGCTTTTTCTTTTCTCACATGAGTGCTGGGGGTCAAAACTCAAGTGGTTATGTCTGTATAGAAATCATTTTCACAACTGAGCCATCTACTCAACCTCCTAAAATTATTTTCAAGAATGAATAAAGTAATTGCATTTTTAATCGGGATTTGATAACACTTGATGGAGAAAGGAAAATTACTTTTCTTTCTTTTAGCTATTGAATTTGCAGTGTTAAACAAAAATCTACCTACCTTGCACAAAAGTTATATCCAAATGTGGAACATAAAAATTTCAATAGCAGCCTATGGATATCAATATTTAAATGTATTACATTGTTGATACAATATATTATTTCAGCCATCCAACTCTGAATACAAATATATTTGGAGGCCTTTATGAGACTAAGTTATGATTAAAATATCAACAAATCTCAGGGCCATTGTATTATGATGTCATGTGGTACAGGGAGTACATGACTTTGGGCAAAATTGTTTTACCATAAAACTGCAGCTACTTAATTGTTGTATTACTGCTATTTGAGAGTGTTTTATAGTGGTAAAACACTTTCACTATAACTCAACAAAGGTTATTTTTTGTGACAGGCAAAATGAAATACTGTCAAGATGAGTTATACTGCCAGAAAGAAATTAAACAGAACCAACTTATATTTAAACACTATCAAGTTAGAATCATAAGCCTACAGAGGCAAAGAAAAATTTCAGTTTACTGATACAGCACTCCTTGGTAATATCCTCATGTGACGAAGCTGTATTCACCAGTTTGACCCTCCCTCAAGGTCTATTATAACTGCAAGTAATGTTACACTACAGTGGAAAACAGTTATTACAATGGGAACTAAACAAGAGAGCTATAAATGCTTGGGACCTCTTAAAAGAGTCAAGAGTACAACAGTCCATTTGTGTTATAAAAATTCTCCTAAAAATTAAAGAATGTTCAGGTAGCAAAGCAATTACTTGAGCTTAAAGTTAAACATGAACTTGAAACATCAGACTTTGTGGATTTCTTTGTTCATTATACTGTTTTGAACCGGGGAATGAATACAGAATTTGATCACACACAGCTATCTGCCAAGGTTTGCACAAATGTGGACAAAAATAAGCAGGAGTCCAAAGGGAGACGTAAAGGGAAACAAGCAGCTTTAGTATTTTGTGCACTCTGTTCATGTAGAAGAACAATAAATTTGTTTCACTCCTTTGATACTGGTATTCTGATTGTTACTTCATCAATAAAAATTATGGATTTTGAGGAGAGCTGTTTTCTCCTTTTTTTTTTTAATTTATCTTTTACTTATTCACTTTGCGTCCTGCTAACTGCCCCCCTCCCAGTCACCCACTTCCACAATACTTCCATGCTCCCCTCCCCCTTCTCCTCTGGTCTCCCCTAGGTATATCCACATGAGGGCCAAGCTGCATATCTGCTACATATGATCAGGGAGGCTTAAGTCTAACCCTTGTATGTTCTTTGGTTGGTGGTTAAATCTCTGGGAACCCCAAGGTTCCAGGTTACATGATTCTGTTGGTCTTTGTGTGGGGTTCTTAATCACTTATGGGTAACAATCCTTCCTCCTATTCTTCCATAAGAGTCCCCAAGCTCCATCCATTGTTTAGCTGTGGGTGTTTGAATAAGTCATAATCAGTTAGTAGGTAGAACCTCTCAGAGCATAGCCATGCTAGAGTCCTGTCTGCAAGCATAACAAGAATATCATTAATAGTGTCAGGAATTGGTGCTTGCCCACGGCATGGGTCTCAAATTGGACAGGGTTTTAGTTGGTTGTTTCCTTAGTCTCTGCTACATTCCCAATACCTGCCTTTCTTGTACACAAGGTAAGTCTGAGGTTAAAGGTTTTGTGGGTGAATTGGTGTCCCTACTGATTTACCCAGGTTCCTGCTTGGCCCTCATGTGGGGCTCAGATACCTGGAACAGGGGCTATTCCAAAAGCTGTTGCCTATACATATACATTCTACTAGCTGGGCTGCCTCGTTTGGCCCCAGTGAGAGGGGATGTACATGGGACTTAAAGTGCCATGGTGGGGGTATACCAATCTACTCTCCCACCTAGTTTCCTCCTGCCACCTGCCTTCCACGACCATTTCATTCCCAATTTCAAGTGTGACTCAAGCATCCTTGCTTATGACCTCCTTCCTGTCAGGCCTCCTTAGGTTTGCAGAATGTGGCATGGTCGTCCTGTATTTTATGGCTAATAATCACTTATAAGTGAACACATACCATGCGTGTCCATTTGGGAATGGGATACCTCACTCAGGATGATATTTTAAAAATCCATCAATTTTTTTCTGGAAAATTCATGATGCCTTTATTTTTCATAGATTAATAGTATTCCATTAAGTAGATATACCACATTTGTTTTATCCCTTTGTCAGTTGATGGATATTTAGATTGATTCCTATTTCTGGCTATTACAAATAAAGCTGCAATAAACATAGTTCAGCAAGTATCTTTGGAGGATGGTGGAGCATCATTGGATATATGCCCAGGAGTGGTATAGCTGGGTCATGAAGTAAAACTATTCCATTTCTTTCTTTTTTAGAAAATGACAAAATGCTTTCCAAAGTGGTGGTGCAACTTTGCACTCACTCCACATCCTCACCAGAATGTGCTGCCTCTTGAGTTTTTTTATCTTAGCCAGTTTGATGGGTTAAACATGGAATCTCAGAGTTGTTTTGATTTGTGTTTCCCTGATGACTAATGACTTTGAACATTTCTTTAAGTGTTTCTCAGACATTTGATATTCTTCTGTTGAAAATTCTCTATGCCTGTGCTCCATTTTTAAATTGGATTACTAGGGTTGTTGGTGTTTAGCATCTTGAGTTCTTTATAAATTTTGGACATTAACCCTCTGTCAGATATAGTGTAGGTGAAGATCCTTTCCCAATCTCTAGGCTGCTTTTTGTGTCCTATTGAAAGTGTCTTTTGCCTTACAGAAGCTTTGCAGTTACATGAGGTCTCATTTATCAATTGCTGATATGAGAGACTGAGCAATTAATGTTCTGTTCAGGAAATTATTTTCTGTATCAATACTTTCAAGGGTATTTCCCACTTTCTCTTACATGAGATTTAGTGTACATGGTTTTCCATTAAGGTCCTTGATCCACTTGTGTAACTTTAAATTTTCTTAAAACCTATTTTTAGTGATGATTCTTAAATGCTTTAACCGCACTTGTAGCCTACCTCCCACCAGAAGTAGTTGCAAAAAAAAAGGATATTGGGGCAGGCAGGGGTGGGGTGAGGTCTTTGTAGCAACTCCCATCTGTGTGTTGTCAGGAAATAAGCAGTTCAGTTCAGAGGAAGCATTGGCAGCTCAATCCACTTGTAAACACTTCGTGGATACATCAGCAATTCAGTTCAGTAAAGTCAGGATAGCAAACACAAATCAGCAGTGGTGGCAAAGATAGCCAGGCTTCAGTCTCAGCATGAACCAACAGGAGGGATGAGGAGAAACACCAGAAGAAATTCTTTGCTGTGCCTCAGTGAAGTGAAGATCAGTGAAGATGTGAGACCCATAAACATTGCACAACTAGCTCTCTATGCAAGCCAAACTCAGCCTCTTATACTGTCCACTGAGTCCTATTTATACTCTCCAAATATCACATGTTCTCCAAGTGTCTCCCCTCAGCATGAGTCTTGCATCAGCATGTGCATCTCAGCTGAAAGCATTTCACCAATCAACCTGAGTGCATAGAAGCTACAGGAAACTGGAGCATACCACCAGAAGTTTTTGGGTGCTTTTCTCTCTATAGAGTCCCAATAAATGCAGCTCAACAAGTAATGAAAGGGAGATCAATACATATGTGTTGTTAGTAAAGAATCCTTCATCACATGTTCTTTCATGTGCTTGTTTTAGCAAAACATCCTCTTTCCTGGGTCTGCTTCAGCTAAATGTTCCTTCACAAATCTGCCTTAGACTTTCCACGTGTGTATTCACTTTAATGAAACCTTCCTTCATATGTTTGCCTCAGCAAAACAGCATCCAAATGATTTTCCAAAGAACCCTTAAGTTTCCACTTCACACTTGGTCTTGAGTTTTGTACAATGTGATAAATGTGGATTTTTTTTCATTCTTCTACATGTAGACATTCAGTTAGACCAGTACCATTCCTTAAAGATGCATTTAGTTCCATTGTATGGTTTTGGTTTCTTTCTCAAAAATCAAGAGCCTAGAGGTATGTGGATCTATTTTTGCATCTTTTATTTGATTCCGTTGATCAACATGTCTATTTCTGTAACAATACTCTGTAGTTTTTATTACTGTTGCGCTACTTATTATTGGCTAGCTATATCTGTCTCCTGCTTGTGTTTCAAGATGTGAGCTCTCATCTACTGCTCAAGTGCCATTTGCCATGGCTGCCTGGCTGCTCTTGTGCTCACTGCCATATTAGTCAAGGACTTCAACTCTCTGAAAACATGAGCTCCAAATTAAATGCATTCTTTCATATGGTGTTTTGGTCATGGTGCTTTATCACAGAAATAATAAAGTGATTAACATATTTATAAAATAAAAATAAAGAAAAAATGTTAATGATAAAAAATTGTGTTGGAATTTTGATGGGGATTTCACCAAATCTGTAGATTGCTTTTGGTAAGATGGCCATTTTCATTATGTTAATCCTACTTATCCATGAGGAAGTGAGATCTTTCCATCTTCTTACATCTTTTTTCAATTTCTTTCTTCAAGGACTTGAAGATCTTGTCATACAGATATTTCACTTACATGGTTAGAGTTACACCAAGATATTTTATATTATGTATGGTTATTGTAAATGGTTTTGTTTCCCTAATTTCTTATTTCTACCCATTTATCATTTGTATAAAAGAGGACTATTGATTATTTTGAGTAAATTTTGTATCCACCCACTTCGGGGAAGCTGTTTTTCAGTTGTAGGAGTTCTTTGGTATAATTTTTGGGGTTGCTTAAGTATATAATCATATCATCTGCAAAGAGCAATACTTTGACCTGTCTTTTCCAGTTTGTGTCCCCCTGATCACCTTCAGTGGTCTTGCTTAGACTAGAACTTCAAGTACTATATGGAATAGATATGGAGAAATTGGGAAGCCTTGTCTTGTCCCTGAATTTAATGTAAATGCAGTAAGTTTCTCTCTATTTAGTGTGATGTTGGCTATTGGCTTGCTGTATATTACTTTGATTATATTTAAGAATGGGCCCTCTACCTCTTATTTCTCTAATGCCTTTAACATGAAGGATGTTGGATATTGTCAAAGGCATTTTTAGCATATAATGAGATAATCATGTGACTTTTTTCTTTCAGTCTTTTTATATAGTGGATTATGTTGATGGATTTTCATATACTAAAACATCCCTATATCCCTGGGATGATGAAGCCTATTTGATCATGACAGATAATAATTTTTATATGTTTTGGATTTGGTTTGTGAGTATTTTATTAAGAAACTTTGCATCAATATTCATAAGAGAAATGGGTCTGAAATACTCTTTCTTTGAGTATTTGTGTGGTTTAGCTATCAGGGTAACTACGGTTTCTTACAATGAGTTTAGAAATATACTTTCTGTTTCTATTTTATGGAAAATTTTGAGGCATATTCTTCTTTGAATGTGTGGTAGAATTCTGCACTACACCTACATGGTCATGGGCTTAGTATTTATTTTAGGGAGGTGCTTATGAGATTTTAAATGACTTCTTCTTTCCTTTAGGGGATATAGAGCTCTTTAAATAGTTTAAAAGCTCTTGATTTAAATTCCTTAAGTCATACTTGTCTAGATAACCATCCATTTTATTGAGATTTTCCAATTTTGTGGAGTACAGGCTTGAGAAGTAAGTCCTAATGATTCCTTGGATTTCTTCAGTGTCTATTGTTATATCCCCTTTATCATTTCTGATTTTGTTGGTCTGGACACTGTCTGTCTTTTGATTAGTTTGGCTAGTTTTGATAGTTTGTCTGTCTTGTTGATTTTCTCAAAGCTCCAGCTCTTAGATTTGCTAATTCATTTTATTATTATTTTTGTTTCTAACTGATTGATTCCAGCCATGATTTTGATTATTTCTTGCTTTCTACTCCTCGTCAATGTGCTTGCTTCTTTTTTCTAGAGCTTTCAGTTGTACTTTCAAAGTACTGTTATGAAAAATTTTTATTTTCTTTATGGAGGCATTTAGTGCTATGAACTTGTTTTCATTGTGTTCCTTATCTTTGAGTACATTGTGCCTTCATTTTCATTGAATTCTAGAAAGACTTCAATTTCTTTATTTCTTTCTTGACACAGAAAGCACTGAGTAAAGATCTGTTCAATTTCCTTGTTTGTATAAATTTTCTGGTATGTCTACTGCTGTTAAAGTCCAGGTTTAATCCATAGTGGTCTGATAAAATACTAGGAGTTACATTATTTCACTTTTCTTGTATCTGTTAAAGCTTGCTTTTTGACTTACTATGTGTTCAGTTTTGGAGAAGGAGTCATAAGGTGTTGAGAAGAAGATATATTATTTTGTGTTTGGGTGAAATATTCAATAGATGTCTGTTAGGTCTATTATATTCATAATATCTTTTAATATCATTATTACTCTGTTTGATTCTGTCTGAATCACTTGTCAATTGGTGAGAGTCAGATATAAAAGTCTACCACAATTAATATGTGGGATTTTATTAAGATTTAAGCTGTACCCGTGTTTCTTTTACAAATGTAGGTGCCCCCCCCCTTTTTTTGCAGATACAAACAGCTTTATTTTGTTTTTAATTATTTTGGGCTTTTTTTTTTTTTACGAGAGCAAAAATATCTAATGCAATCAAAATTAATTTGTCAATGGTTTCCTTAGGAAAGGAACACACATTTGAATAACTTGTAATTCAAACAAATCAAGTCCCTACTCATTTCCTTCTTTTCTTTTAAGTCAGCCACAGTAGAATCATTTTGGTTAAATGTTCATGTTCTCTCTCACCTTTATTCATACTGAAATAATACAATATTTATAAACCAAACTATTTGCTGTTCAGAAAGCTAGAAATATTCTTCTACGTAATAATTTTGATATGCTAAGAAACCACACAAAACTAGCATTTGCAAATGGATAAAAATAGGATAGATTTCTTGAAAGGAAACATAAACAATAATTTTTATCTAAATAATTTTAATTGAGTGAATATATTCATCTGATAATATAGCCTCTATCTTTGAATATAAAAGTGCTTAGATAACCTGTAATAAAAGTAACAAAAGTCTCAGAGAACTGAAAATAATTTAAATAAAGATGATACACTGAGAATCAAAATGACCCCTGTGCTGCCAGGCATGGAGGAAAGTGTGACTCTACTTGAATTCAGAAGGAGACTAAAGGAGCAGATGGAACACATAGACTTTCCTGTCTGAAGAAGACAGATTCTGTCCCTCAAAGTCTTCCATGTACCTTTATTTAGATGAAAATCACTGACAGAATTAGGCACCTCAGTTAGACTTTTTAAAAAATGCCAAGTTGAGATACTTTTTTTGACTGTCCTATCCTAGCTGTGGCACTCACTAGAGAGCTCAAAACATTAGCAGGCTCCTTTTTGTAACCCATGTACAGAGGACAACACCTAATGTCCTCATGAATGCTGTCTGCCTCCTTTTAGACAGGGTCTCTCAGTGGCTCCATGCTCACTCAGTAGGCTAAGCCACTGGCCAGTGAGCCCCAGATGCTACCAAACCCAACATTTTACATCGGCTCTAGAGAACTGAACTCAGGCACTGTACTAACTGGGTTATCTCCTCAGCCCCACCTAAAGGCACATCTTTGACAACATCTAGATCCCTAAGATTTCATACTATTTTAAAAAATGTATCGGGGTGGGGGGGATAGAGAGCAGGAGGGAGAGTAGAGGAATCGAATGAGAACATAGCAACTGAGCTGAAGAGTTTTCATGCCCAGTTGCTCTGAAGCCTCACCCTAGGGCAGGGTCATTAGTACAGTAACAGGGACAGTGAGCCATTTTCCTCTATACTCTGCAGGACCCTACCCCCAAATTCTGGTACCATGGATATACCACCTACAAGGAAAAGGGTATGCTGTATGCCTGACTAACCAGTGCCAAGGGCATATATGCTGACCCCACTCAACTTAATAACACTGAGATTACCTATCACATTTTCAACAATCTTTAATCTCAGATACACTCACACGTTACCACTGAGGACAACTACATAACAAAGAATGCACGATTTTATTTGAGGTGGACTAGTGATGTGTGTGTTTCTATAATGTTCCTTTCTCTAGGTCTAGGAGGATTTCAAATGACTGAGAAGAAGTAGAAAAAAAAGCTAACCTGCACATCCAGCTTCCAGCCCACTTGAGGGGAGCCTTGCTTCACCATGTCTAATGTACCTCTTTAACTAACTGGCTTCCTGCCTCCTTGACAGCAGGCATTTGGTGAGCAAGCAGAAAGAACAAAATCACAAGAATGAAAGTGAGTAGCTGGTTTCCATTCTGAATTACCAATAGCAGTGCTTACTCTCTGACCCACAATCAGAAGAGAAATGCAAACTCCACTACAGCTTGTGCACAGCTACAGGACTAGTTAATAACCACTTGTATCTCTAATCACAAAAGAACATCTGAGTTCCAGAGAATGGAAAGTAGGAACCTGTTTTCTTTGGATAAGCCTTAGATCAAGCAGGAGTTACTATGTTTCTTTAAAAAGTTTTTTCTTAGATTTGTAGAAATAGAACAAACACCACTAAGATCACTGCATATTTTATCATCCAAAAGGAGATAATTCTGGGGCACAAGGGAACACTAGTGACAGGGAAAACAATTATGCCATGACAACAGACATAAGCAGGACCATCCTGGACAGAAACCCAAAGTGAACACCTGATGTTTGCAATGTTCACATTTCCTTTAGAAGTTGTCTACTAATAATACACTATAACACTTGATGAATTTAATATCAAATGGAATAACAGAGTTTTGGTTTGTGGGAAAGGCACATTTCCTGGTGATGAAATGTGCTCTTCACCTTTGACCCCACCTGAATTTCCCAGCATAAGCTAATGTGGTTCTCCGCCTTCCCAATACTGCTATCCTTTAATACAGTTCCTCACATTGTAGTGAACCCTACCCCAACCATAAAATTATTTTGTTGTTACTTCATAAATGTAATTTTGCTACAGCCCTTATCTAACATTCTGCCTCTATGGGTGTCATGAACCCACAGGTTAAGAACCACTGGTCTAAAAAAATAGTCTCTGTGTCAGAATTTCTCCAGCACAAAACAGTAACTTTAAGGAAATTACTTAGATTTACTTCTTCCTTTTCCTTTTTCAAATATTTACTGGAGACATTTAGCATACTTTACTCCAGAAGCAACTTCAAAAGGACAAGTCCCAATTAAAGGACTAGACCATAGAGTATTTTAAAATCTTTATATTAACAACAAGATTCTCATAAATACAATTCCACAAAATATTTTTTAAAAGCTCTACGAATGTACTTCGTGAGTGGCTGCAGGAGCCAAGAAGCAGGCAGGACTGTGGCAGGAGAGCCCAGGCTGGTGCTGGGCTGTGGCACAGACCTTCAGTGTCTGAACAGCAGCATCCTCTCCGAGCACTTCTGTCCTACGAGGTTTGCATACTCCAGCACAGTGGCCTCCTCACTTGGGTCTTCCTGGTGGTTCTTATAAACACCATAAGGCATGGCAGATAGTCTGTGAAACACCCGTAGTTGGTCAAGTTCCTTACTGTGCCCTTCATCCACTGCTTGTGGGTCCTGGTTGAAACGGCAATACTTAGAGTTGTCCAGAGAAGGCAGGCACTGCTCAATGGGTACCCAGACATATATCTCAGGACACAGCAAATCGGAAGGTCTATACTGACCCTTGTATCTCATCTTGGGATAGGAATGAATGTAGAAACCCATGTAATAATAGCTTAGTTGTGATGTTTTCTCATATAGTTGTCTAGTAAAAGCAATTTCTCTTAATGCTGAATAGACACCCAAAGACAGAAATGAATAATCAGAATCATAGTATAGATACAAAGAAGACACACAGTATGGTAGGATGTCTATCATCCCACAGCAATGATCTTCCTATCAAGACAGTACTGCTGGTGAAAAGAGCCATAACCACATTCTGGTCCATTAGCAGGGTGCTCTGCCTCCAATGGTGAGTTGCAAAGGAATCCTGTAAACCGGCTCACAGTTGGCCTATCAGGTGGATCCTTGTGAATAATCATCTGGTAATGTTCATAGACCTGGTAAGACTCCTGAAATGTGGCTTTGAACTGAGGCTTGGTGGAGAAGATCTTACCGCCCTCACCTCTAACTTGTGCATTCTCTGGTAAAGATTCAAAAATCAAATCTTCAGGGGACTTGGGCCCGTTGGATTTAGCCTTTGGTAACAAAGGCTAATCTTGAGCTGATTTTGAGCCTGGCTCCAGCTGAGTTCTGGTGCATCAGGTTTAACCTTTTCCTTTCTTTCCTCATTTCCTTTGCTTTTCGACATAAAGACTTACTCAAACCAGCCCCTTTACCTGGATTAGGACCAATATGAACTTTGACTGAATGTGATGGTTCACCAGAGCCCAACTTCTCTTCTCCTCTATAGCTTGTGGATGAATTAACTCTTTAGATCCTTTTCTTTAAACTGTTTCTTTCTCCATCTTTTCACCTTCTATGCTTCCTTTGAGGTCATTGCTGAGTGTTTTAAGATCACACTTCATATCCAACTTGTTCATTAATGTAAAGTCATCATCAACAGTATCCTCCATTGTAGAATCCATGGGCTCATCCTCACAACTGCCTTTCGAGATTTCTCCATTAGCCAGAAATTTCAGCATTTTTTTTCAAAACTTTCTTGTGACATTTTGATGGCTGAAACTGTAAAGGACGACACCTTATTGTATACTGAGGACAGCATGTTTGATTAATAACAGGTTTGTACACATATTTTCCACTTCTTCTCCATCCTCTGTCTATAAGATCCTGATAATCCTGCACTGTCATTGAATGTGCCCACATGACACACAACGCCTTGCCCTGCCTGGACTCACAGTAGCTGCAGTAGTAGCCAGCCTTCAGACCCTTATATTCCACCACCAAGACCATCATAGGTGCCCCTTTTGTTTGGGGCATAGATATTCATAATTGAGATATCATCTTGGTAATGATGAGTATGAAGTGTACTTCCTTGCCTCTTTCAATTAATTTTTATTGAAAATCTACTGTTTGATCGATTAGAATGGCTACTTCAGTTTGCATCTTGGATTGTTTGTTTCTTTACTCTGAGGTAATATCTATCTGTACTGCTGAGATCTGTTCCTGTATGCAGCAGAATGATGTTTCTTGTTTTTGCATCCATTCTGTTAGCCTGTGTCTTTCTTACTGAGGAATTGAGTCCATTGATGTTGAGAGATTTTAATGATCAATGATTGTTATTTCCTGTTATTTAGATGTTGATAGTGTTAGTTTATGTGTGTTTGTGCATGCTTCCCTTGTTTTTGCTGCTATGAAATCACTTGTTTCCTTTGTTTTCTTAGATGTAGTTATCCTCCTTGGTTTCAAGTTTTCCTTGTAGTATTTTTCTGTAAGGCTAGACTTGTGGATAGATATTGGTTAAATTTGTATGTCTTGAAATATCTTGTCTTCTCTATCATCAGTGATTGAAAGTTTTGCTGGCTTTAATATTCTCAGTTGGCATCTGTGTTTTTTACAGGTTGCAAGATATATGTCCAGAACGTTTTAGCTTTTAGAGTCTCTGTTGAGAAATCTGGTGTTATTCTGATAGATTTGACTTTGTATGTTACTTGACCCTTTCCCCTTGCCACTTTTAATATTCTTTCTTTTTATATAGATTTTTGTTTTACTTATTATGTGGTAGGAGGGTTTTTTTTCTAGTTCATTCTTATTGGTATCATTTATACTTCTTGCATGTTACTTTAGGTTGGAAAGTTTTCTTCTATGATTTTGTTGAAAATATTTTCTCAACCTCCACGTGGGACTCTTCCTCCACCTTCTTCTATTTCTATTATTCTTAGGTTAGGTTTTTTTCATGGTATCCAAGATTTTCTGGATGTTATATGTGAGGAATTGTTTATATTTAACATTTTCTTCAACTAATGTATCAATTTCTTCTATTGTGACTTCTACACCTAAGATTCTTGCTTCTATCTCTTGAATTCTTTTGGTGATCCTTGCATTTGTTGTTCTTGTTCTCTTCCCTAGGTTTTCCATCTCCAGGATTCCCTCAGTTTGTTTTTCTTTGTAGCCTCTATTTTCACGTCTTGAACAGGTTTGTTTATTTCTATCACCTATTTAATTGTATTTTCCTGTATTACTTTAATGGGTATATTTGTTTACTCTCTAGAGATGTCTACCTATTGAATTTTATTTTCCTATATTTATTTAAGGGTTTGTTCATTTCCTCTATAAAGGCCTCTATCATCTTTATAAGATTGGATTTAAGGTCATTTTCCTGTGCTTCAGTTGTGTTAGGATATCCAGGGCTTGCTGCTGAGGGGTAAGTTTGCTCTGAAAGTGTCAAATTACCCTGGCTTTTGTTGTGTTCTTTTGAATATCTTTAACCACCTGGATGCCTTTGGTCTCTGGAAGTTCCTGTTCTACTAGTTATTGGGAGGTGGGTTAACATCAGTGGTCCTGGTGTTGAAGGTCTCTGAAGGATATCCTTCAGTTGTATGTTTCTGAATCAGCAGGTCTGAATCATCCAGTATTTGGAAGTCTGTATGGTGCAGGAGCCCCAGATCCAATGAAGATGGGCAGAGATGTGAAGGGAGACTAGAAGTTGGCTTGGGCTAGCAGACTGTTCAGTACAGTTTGACTTGGCCCAAGACACACAGCAATCAGAGAAAATGTATGTTACAGTATCCGAATGTCAGATGAAGATGGGGAGGAGGTACCAGGAGAATGGAGGCCTCTCTTTCATAATAGGCTGTTTAGGTTAACTTATTTTGCCAAAAGGACTAAGCAACCTGAAAAGATGAGTGGGAGAAGGGAAGCTAGCCTATATGGCTCAGTCTCAACAGGTTGGAGAATAGATGGTAAGAGAATGGAGGTACCCCTGGAAAAGCAGGCTGTTCATGTCAGATTGGGTTGCTTCAGAAGACTTATCTATCAGGGAAGATGGGTGAGGAAAAGGAAGCTTAACTTTATGATTCAGGATCAGCACATCTGATGAAAGTTGGGGCAGAGATTTCAAGAGCATGGAGATTCCCTTGCAATAGCATGCTGCTCAGGGCAACTTCAACAGTTACTTTTTCATGATATAAAATGTGTCTTTAAATTTAATCAAAAGTCTAGGTATAGCCTTTAGGAAATAATTATAAATATAAAAATTAATGAGAAAAAATCTCAAATTATTTCCTCATAAATTTCTTTCTTGTTGAATTTTTGATGAGAAAAAAAGAATATGAAAACTTGATTTTTTTCAAATCAATGCTTAAAATATGATCTAAAAAGCTATGGATAGATACATAACATGGTACCTTTTTTTTTTAATTTGAAGATGTTTTTATTTTATGATCCAGACATACTACCTGCATTTTTAATATTCTTTACATGTAAGCAAGCAATATACTCAAAATGTTTCTTACAATATATCTTTGAAATAAAATGGAAATCAACTATTAGTTAAAATAAAATGAATAACTTAACCATGGCTTTCTCACACTTGGAATATAAAGCAATGCATTTACAAAAGACACAAATGGCAAAATATTGGTAAATCATTTAACTAAAAGAATATATTTGTTATCTTTTGCTGACATTGAAGAGTAGTTGTGAACTATATTTAAATATCTAAAAATATATATTTATATAATAAAGCTTTAAAATTAAGAAAATAGCAGTTAAAATTTGCTTCAAGTAAGAACATAAATCAGAATTAAAAAACATTAGGAAGAATAAGTATATTAATAATTGTATGTTTTATTTTACAAAAGATATCTAAGACATGGTAAAATATTAGTTTATATTAAAAGCAAAATGGGTGGATTATTTTCCTTTAAATTGATTTTTCCACTTTTTATATTTCAAAATTATACCTATGTACAATATAAAATAACTACATTATAATATATTTAAAATAAAATGAAAATAATACATATTTTCAGAGGTAGCATGTTTTATTATTATTATTATTATTATTATTATTATTATTTTAATTTTTTTACAGTCCATTCATTATCCCCCTCCTGGTTAACACTCTGGCTGTGACTCATTCTATATCTCCTCCCCTGAATTCAAGAGGATGTCCCCACCCCCTCACTACCACCACACCAGACCTCCCTACTTCCTGGGACCTCAAGTCTCTCAAGGGTTAGGTGTATCTTTACTCACTGAAGCCAGACTAGGCAGTCCTCTGCTGTGTATGCATGGGGGCCTTATATCAGCTTGTGTATGCTGCCTTATTGATGGCTCAGTGTCTGGGATATCTCGGACGTCCAGGTTAGTTGAGACTGCTGGTCTTTCTACAGAGTCTCCTTCCTCCTCATCTTACTCCAGCTTTTCCATAATTCCACTGTAGGGGTCCCTGGCTTCTGTCCACTGTTGGGTGTAAGTATCTGCATCTGAGTTTCAGCTGCTTGTTGAGCATTTCAAAGGGCAGCTTAGGTAAGCACACAACAGCATTAGTAATAATGTCAGGCCTTGGAACCTTCTCTTGAACAAACCAATCAAAAAATGGGGTATAGAACTAAAGAGCGAATTCACAAGAGGAATCTCGAATGGCTGACAAGCACGTAAAGAAATGTTCCAAGTTCTTAGTCATTAGGAAAATGCAAATCAAAATTACCCTGAGATTCTACCATAAACCATTCAGAATGGATAAGATCAAAAACTCAGGTGACAACACATTTTGGCAAGGATGGGATTGGACGGATGTTTAATAATAAAGAGAACATTATACAGGAGGCACAGTAACAAAAAGACTATCATAAAAGTCGCATCAGATGAGATGTAAGGTAAAACAAAACAACAAAACTATTGAAATGTAAACATACAAATAAAAATGAAAATGTGGTAATATATATATAAAATGAAATTATGTTTAGGTGTGAAGAAAAATGAAAGTACCAAATTTTCAGCAATATATTGGGACTAGAAATATTATCTTAGACAAAATAATTCAGCCTCAGAAAGGCAAATATTCCAATTTCTTCTTGTATGCAGCTCCTAACTTTAGTTTTTAGATATGTTCATTTATTTGTGAATACAAAAGGTTGACAGTCAAGAAACTAGAAGGTGAGTCTAAGAGAGGGCAAACGGGCTTTAAGGAAATGGGTGAGAAGGTTAGTAGAACACATAAAATATGAAAGTTGAAAAAATAATACTGTGAGTAATAGATTATAAGCAGGGAATGGAGGTCAAGGAGATGGGGCAAAAGTAGCACAGGGGAAGTGAGGGGTCAATCAAAATTAAGTTTGCTTGCATATAAAGAAATCTGTTGTTTGCATGTTGATTGAGAAAATAAAATACATTTGAATTATAGAAAAATTAAAAGTAAATGAAACAAAATATAGCACAACACAGTACTCTCAGTTAGTATTTCTTCTTCATTGGAATGAATATGTTTTCTCCATTTTCCTCTATTATATTTTGTAAAAGTCTCTATATGTGGGAAAGGACTGCTAGTTTTAGAAACTCAAGCATGATGCTAGTTTGCCCTTCCATATGGACATCCAATTATTTTTCAATCTAAGATGATCTGCCTGTCAAATATAACATTGTATCTGTTAGTTTAGAAATGAATGTTATGAGAATGATGCTCTGAGTAGGGAACAATAGTCTGCCAACTTGTGGTTAACCTTTTTAAATAGATAACATATTCTTAGTCACTCCTATTGGAGACCCTGTGGCTATGATCAATAACACACATAGTATTTCATGTTGTCACTTGTTAATGGAGTGGTAGTGATATGTCCTTAAGATCCTCACTCAAGAGTGCAAGAAGAGAATTTCACTCACAGACACTGTATCATACTTTTGCCCTTAAATTCACAGCATATAGTGTTCTGGATGCTTTTCTACCTGAGCTATATCCAACCCCTGGATATATCCAAAATTCTCAGTTAGCTTCTGGTCTCTGCTCTTGTGGCAATCTTATTTCCAAAAGGAGAAGACATCACAATGGAAGCTATTTGTCACACCATCATTGTATAAGCACCATTTTGTGGCTGCTTGCACATATATACTTTTGGGGGGATATATCACTTTTGCTTATAGTTTTCTTCTGTTCTTTCAACGTTATAGAGTCTATTATTTTTTATATTTTTAAACTTCTCTGAGTTGCACAAGGGTGTTTTCTAGCCTGTCATAATACCCAGAAGTCTTTTCGTTGACTGCTTTGCAACTAAATTTGAATATGTCTAGACATATACTATTTTGAAATCAAAACTTTGGAAGTATTTGGGCTTTGCAAATTTGAATACTCATTTTTCTTGCAAAATTCAGAACATTTTCAATACATTTTTGTTGCAAAATTCTCTCTCTCTCTCTCTCTCTCTCTCTCTCTTTCTCTCTCTCTCTGTGTGTGTGTGTGTTTATAGTTCATGTTTTTATACATGTAAACATTTCTTAGATTTCATGCACCTTGTTTGTTTTGAATTATAGCCCACCTTCAGTTCAAGCTCAAGATATCTATATTCCTTCTTCTGAGTCAAAACTATAACAGGACATGATGCCTCATCACTATTGAGCCAGTTGTTCCAGCTGCACTTTATTTCCTACTGGGATAGACTTTAACCCTGAAAAATGATTGAAAGTTTTCTTTTCCCTACAATGATTGGTAAGATAATCTTTTACTGCAATGAGACAATTAACTCATGTAGAGAACTGGTATTAATTATTCAATTGATGCTGTGATGAGCTTGACCACATACTTTAAGGACTATATTGTAGAGGAATGTTTGGAGCCAACATAAAGAGATTTTGAATATAATAAGCATATTTTATTGGGCATTACAGTAGAGGTTCAGAAAGATAAAATGATGATAAATATGTTGACAGTAAAGGCTTCCTTTAAGAGCTATCAAAGACAAAGAAAGATTTCATCATAAATTGAAATAAATTCTATTTTCATATTCTGCTAACGAAAATGGCTGTTTTCTGCCAGCATTCTCAAATTTGAGTGAAGCTAAATAGCTGAATTTAAAATTATGAGTTTTATTGTTGTTGTTTATTTGTTTGGTTGGTTGGTTTGTTTTTAAAGGGGATATATAAATAGCAACACACCAATCTAGCTATGGTATAGTTGCTGATCACTGTGTATAGCCAGGCTGAAAAAGAAAGAGGAAAATGTAAAAATTCACAGTTTAGTGGAAAGAGAGTTAAAGTCACAGGCTATTTTTAACTGGGAAGATAACCTAAAACTACTGCAATTGTTAAAAATATTAATAATATTAATGTGAAACTTGTATGCTTCATTCTTGGGCAATAACAGTGGTATTGATGGTAAAGCTGAATACTCCAAGTTGTAAAAATGAATACTCACTGAGAAAACATTTAAAAGAACAATGCCGTTAAAACAATTTCATAGTTTTGGTTACCTCTGTGGATTTTCTTGCTCAAAATAGGACAATGCTGGAAAAGTTTCTGTTGAGGTATGTATACAGGCATTTGGCTAGTTCAGTAAAGATTGGATTATATCACAAGGTGCCAATAGTACTTCCAACCATTATCCATATAGTTACAATTACAGAGGATAAATAGGTAGAACTTGCTGTGAAATCGCACAATGTGAGTTTTATGGCCAGTAGTCATATAGAAGTAATCAATGCCCACAAGTTGAGTTGTCCTCCAGCTTCCTTAATGTAGAATATGGACACAAACACACACACACACACACACACACACACGCACATGCACATACAATGTAAACACAAATAGTAAATACAATGCATAAATAAGTCCATTAAGTCCATATATATGCCTTGTTAATTATTGAAGCAATATTTAACTTAAAAAATATAGCTTATAGATTAAATATTTTTCTTCTAAATTATAAACATATATATGATTTTTGCAATGCAGTAGATTAAATATACTTCATGGAGCATGGTAGGCAGACACTCTTGTACTGAGTTAGCCTCATCCATAAAAAGATTATAATGAGTAGCTTGCTTATTTTCAAATATTATTGTAATCTGAATTTAGGAGGTAAAGATAATCGTTTCTTAAGGATGACTCAGAAACATTTTTATGAGTATGTATATGTATATTCATAAAAATGAGTATATTCATTATAAATGAATATTTCATATATGTACATTTACAGTCTAGACACACCAGCTATTAAAATATGGAAGCAATACAGGTTAATGTTTAATTTTTACTAAATATTATATATATATATATATATATATATATATATATATATATATACCAAAATAAACTTTAAACTATATATACAACCCAAAGAGAAGTTGGGAACCTCATATCCAAAGTGAGAGTTTTGGAATATAAACATTTGATATTATCTTTACACCAAGCAAGCTCATTTTTTTCTTTTTCTTTTTTTTTTTTTTTTTTGAGATAGGGTTTCTTTGTGTAGCTCTGTCTTTCTCAGAACTCTTTTTGTAGACCAGGCTGGCCTTGAACTCAGAGATCCACCTGCTTCTGCCTTCAGAGTACTGGGATTAGCACTAATACCACCCAGCACAAGCAATCTCATTTTTATCATAAATAGTGTAGGAAAGAACTGTCAAGCTGATTTTTATAAGGATAAAATATGAGGAGCTGTGAGAGCACTAGCTGCTCTTCAAAAGACACAGGTTCAGTTCTCAGCACCCACACAGCAGCACAGAGCTGAGTTACTCCAGTTCCAATGGGGTTGTCTTCCTCTTCTGGCCTCCCTGTGCACTGAATGTGCATTGTCCATAGACATTCATGCTGACAAAATACCCATACACATAAAATAAAAAATAGTTTTAAAAAGAATAAAAATGTGTACAATTAATAATTAACAATGTTGCCTCAAGACATCATCCACAGATTGTGTGGATCTTATTTGGATATTTCATGAGTTGGCTTTAGATTTTTATGGTTTTGTTTGGTCTCACAGAACCTGGATGAATGAGTTTCCATGTTAACAAGGGCTTTAGATGTACCAATGGTTTTGGATGAAAGAGCATTCTTTGTAAACAAGAACTAACAGGGGGAAAGTACTCAGAACTAAAGATCATTAATGCCAACATGTAACTGTAGCCTTAGATGGCAAGCCATGCAATTCATGATTTTTAATCTCATTATAGAAGTCATTACCTCTTGTTAGCTTTTTTTTTGCCAATTTTTGTAAACATTCAGTTGTCTTAACCTTTTTTTTAATACTGTCAGACATGATTAACAAACTTGGTATCTATTTTGAGAAATTATCAGTGGAGAAAATTAAAACAGTGTCTATTTATGTGCAATAGATTTCCAGACCTGAATAAGGGGAAGGCCCCTGTTAAGTCTTGTGTGTGTGTGTGTGTGTGTGTGTGTGTGTGTGTGTGTGTATTAGTTTTCCCCAAAAGGGGCCTAAAGGTTTTGGGGAAAATATATAAACTTTTTAATATAATATTTGTATATAGCTTTTTGACTAAGCCAATAAGAAATTTAGAAGTGAGTTCATTGAAATAAGTATTAATATGCATATGTGAGGAGTTATTATTCAATAAGATTGTTTTAAATATTAGAATGTGATATTTAACATCACATTCTTCTGAAAAATATTAGACTTATTCAAGGACTATTGATACGTCTTTAAAGGACTAGAGCATAATTTAAGTACCTTAAATGAAGATTTGCACTATACATTACCTAAATATATTAAGTAGTTAAAAATTTAAAGATATTATATTTAAAGTTTAGATAAAAGTGTAAAGAGACATGACCTAACTAGAGGCATACCAAAGAGAAAAATCCTGCTTTAAGAAGCAATGTTGCTCTGAGTTTATAAGGAATACAAGATAAAGAACACATTGTTTGTTCAATGGTATAATAGAAATTTTTGTGTGAACTATAGAAAAAGAAAAGACTAAAACATCTCAGAAGGCAAGAATAATGAAAAAGATAAAAATAGAGAAATTATTAACATTCAAATATTTTAGCTTATACCTTATTTTCCAACACACAAACACATGCACACACACATATGCATGCACACACACAAGGTATTACTACAGTCACTACTGGTTATGTATCTCCTAATTAACACCTCAGGAAATCTTTTCTCTAAAAAGTGCTACATTCAGAAGGGTGCTCTGCACCGCATGCTGCTTCTGTAGTAAATTATATGATGGTTATATAGTTTTTACCAGTTACAAGAAACTGAATGTTACACTCCAGGGGAAGGTATAAAGAAAGCATCTTAAAGGTCTCAGGATTTAATGTTAATCTTAATCCCTCTGTAAGTCACTTTTGTTGTTTCATGTTGTCAATGATTACTTTATTCACATTAGCAAATAGAAAACCATAGTCATTTTTTCCCAGACTTTTACTAGATTGTTCGAAATTTTACCCAAGATATTGCTTGCTTTAATATATTCTACCTAACTAGAATACAAACATTGTATAAAAATATCTGTCTCTTTTTTCTATTCTACACTAGGAATTGAAATTGATACATAATAGTTTATTGATTTTACCTTTATATAACTTTGAAGTGTCCTTGACTTTAAAAGTAATTCTATATCATCTCATTTTCATGCAGTATAAGGAGTATTGACAATTACAATATTTATTCACATAATCATTTATCAACATCTGGTCATTTTTAATAGGTTTCCTAGTCATTAATGAGAATTAGTAAAAGCCAACTAAATTTGCATATTAATTAATTTGAAAGGAAAGCTCTAGTTGCATATAGTGTTAACAGACATTTACAGAATGTAAATGATCATTACACCATGTTTTTGAAGTTGTTAGTACATAGAAAAAATTTATGTTAGCATTGCATTTACATATACTGAGAAAAAACAAAATATATAACTCTAAGTAAATCATTATTTTACTATAACTTCCTAAGGATGTGTTATAAATGTTTAGTTTTCTTTAACTTTCTAAAAAGCATGAGACATTTATTATATATTTAGTATGTCACATAATTTCTTAATATAAGCAAGATATCTTTCACATTCATTTTTTTATGTGTAGATTTAAAGGTGCTAGAAGAAAGTAACATTAAAATCATGGAAAAAAGCTCACTGTGGTGCAAAATATTAACAGTTAGAGGGACTATAATGTATTAAAATCTATCCTTGTATGATTGTTCATAATTTAAAAATATTTATTCATTTATCTTTTCCTATCTCTTTATCAGTATATGTGCTCATTTGTGTTCCTGTATGGTTTACATGTGCTGAGGAAAGAAAAATCTATCGTATCTTCTCACTCTCTGCCTATCCTTTTAAAGCAGGGTCTCTCCCTGAATGTTGGCTTATACATTTCTCAGTTAGACTGAAAGCCCCATGATCCTCCAATCTCTGAAATTATAGGCATGCACTAGATATCTAGCTTTTATTGAAGATTTAGGATCTGTACTCATGGTTTTTAGATCGTGCCATCAGTGTTCTTATGCTATGAAGAATCTCTCAAGTCCTATGATGGTTAATATTAATTGCCAACGTGATTGAGTTTTGAAACACCAGGTAGATTAGTGAAACACACTTTAGGGTGTGTGTGATGGTGTTAACAGAGATGATTAGATAATAAGGACTGTTATTCAGCAAGTTAATTAATAGATTGGTAAATTTATAATGTGATCTTATTATGGGGAGGTGGTAACAGGCTAAGAATTGAGCCTAGCAAGGTGATGTGGGTATCTGAGAGTGTGTTATTAGTGATATATTTTATTCTAGCCTCTTTCAGATTTCAAATAATTTCTTTCCTATATGGGATAAGGTGACCAGCTTATTCCAGCACTTCAATCTCCTACCATGATGGTCTGTTTGATGAGGACCTGGTATCAACATAACTAAGGATTTTACACTGAAATCTTTGAAATGTTGTTATGAATGAATTATATTATAATAATTTTATTCTAAGTTGTTTCTGTCATGCATTCTGGTTATATGTTCCAACACAAGAAGAAAGTTAAATTAGTGCACTCAGATTCTTAGCATAATAAGATGATGTAGTTTATTCATGCTTACCACTGTTTAATAGAACTTAGTTTGGTTCTACAAACAAGATAATTCCTCATGAAATGTGATTTAACATCTTCTCCTATTCATGAAATTATGTTTGTTTAAGAAACAAGCATTTACTATTTACTAGGTTTCTCATATCAGAAGCTTAATATGTCTCAATTTGTTTTTCATTCCTATTTTTTTTGCCTTGTTGGCATTTATTCTTTTATTTCAATATTTTATTTTATTAGATATTTTTAAATTTACATTTCAAATGTTATCCCTCTTCCTGATTTCCCCATAACCACCTGATCCCATCCCCCCTCCCCCTGCTTCTATGAAGGTGTTCCCCCAACCACCCAACCACTCCTGCCTCCCTGCCCATACATTCCCCTATACTGGAGTATGAAGCCTTCACAGGACCAAGGGCCTCAGACAAGGCCATCCTCTGCTACATATGCAGCAGGGACAATGGGTCCCTCCATGTGTATTCCTTGGTTGGTGGTTTAGTCCCTGGGAGCTCTGAGGGGTTTGGTTGGTTGATACTGTTCTTCCTATGGTGTTGCAAACCCCTTAAGCTCCTTCAGTCTTTTCTCTAACTCCTCCATTGGGAACCATGTGCTCAGTTCAATGGTCAGCTGTGAACACCCACCACTGTATTTTTCTGGCTCTAGCAAAGCCTCTCAGGAGACAGTTATATCAGGCTCCTATCAGTATGCACTTCTTGGCATCCACTACAGTGTCTGCGTTTTGTTACTGTATATGAGATGGATCCCCAGGTGGGGCAGTCTCTGGATGGCCTTTCCTTCAGTCTATGCTCCACATTTTGTGTCTGTATTTCCTCTTGTGTGTATTTTGTTCCCCCTACTAAGAAGGACTAAAGTACCTACACTTTGATCTTCCTTCTTCTTGAGCTTCATGTGCCATGGTACAACATCCTTTTTACTAATGGAACTTGGAAAAAGGGGGTTATTTGGTTTTTCTACATGGATCCTTCAGCTTGTTTTTTTATACCGACCAGGACCACTGGCCTTGGGATGGCACCACTTGCTGTAGTCTCAGCCATCCCATATTCATTATTAGTTCAGAAAATGTCCCACAGTTATTCCCTGCAGGACAATCTGAGAGAGGAAATTCCTCAGTTGAGACTTCTTCTTCCTAAATACTTGTCAAGTTGACAGGAACTAACTGGCAAAATATGAAAACCCTCAGACATGTTATCATTTAAAATCACTTCAATTTATACTTGTGCAATGTCTTCTGTCTATAAAAAGCATTCTAGAGACTATTATGAACATATAGATTATCAATATGTAGTATAAATGGTTGACTCTATTAAGGTTAGTTTAGAATACCACTCACAGTGATTGTAGGAACAATTGTTTTGTCTGAATATTACAGTGGTTAAAACATTGTCATAGTTTCAGTATGATCTGTGTATTCATAGGTGCAGTGTATATTGCCTATTCAATCAATATTAAAAATTAGTGCTATGATTTAAAACTTAAATCCACATTTACAAAATGCATGACATAGATTGGCTTTGAGTCACCTCTCTTTTTGTCTCCATATAGTGTAGTGTAGCTTTATTTGTTGAACACTAAACTATAATGCTATTTGAAATTAGTGTTTAGGATTATAAGGTAAATAGTGTGATAAATACAGCCTATTGACATTTTTTTCACATGCTGTCTAGAAAGCTATATCCAATAAAAATAGATATATGATAAATAGTTTTGTTTTCATATAAGGTCATACATATTAGATGTATTGCATATGAAAGATCATGGACATAGTCTGTGTTGGCAGTACTCTAAATCATCATATAAGATAGTATATCTTTGACACCATGCAATTTTTTTACATTCATTGTCTTATTTAACATTTACAAAGACATCACCATTTTGATAAGTTAATCTTCATAACATCAAGACAGGAAAACTCACTTTACAAATATTAAATTGCCAACAATCAGTTTTCCAGATGAAGAATTTGATTTCAAATGGAAGTTTCTAGCTTCAAATTCTTAATTCTTTGTTAACATGTTCAAATGTTTTTTTTTTCATGCTGCACCATTTGGAAAGTTTTTATATTTTATAATTATATATGTAAAACAGATATGAGTAAACCATCATTTTTCTTATTTGAAAAATTATATGGACTCAGATGCAAATATTAATTTCACTATTAAAGATGAATTAATTTTGGCAATAGAAAACACTATACTTAATTCATTGTTCAATGATTCACTCATTGATTGATTGATTGATTCATTCTTATAAATAATCCATACACTTAAATTTCTGACCCAACTAGTTCCTCAATTACTTTTGTACACCATCAGTGTGCTTATAACTGCAATTACAGTGAGATCTATTACTTCTCCTGATTTCTCCTGTTTCAATTTTATATATGATTTTATATAATTTTATAAAATTATCAAGCACAACTAAGATGTAAGCACTAATGTACAAAATATTTTTGACTATTCCTTACAATCATAACTCAAAAGTAAAACTTCTTAAATTCTTTTTCCAAACTATATTTTCTTTCATTCTCAATATCTCTGAGTTTCATCACCATTCACTGAACTGCCAAAGCCCAAATACTAGGAGTGATTATACCATTTACCTATTTTTGAAGTCTGATTTTATTTGCCCTTCTCTATCAAAATGATATTACTATCACTGCTTCAATAGACTATTTAATTGCAATTGACCATTCTTGCTTTATTTGTTACCCTAAAATTTCTTTATATTAGAACATGGGAGAAAATCTATTGTGCATTCTCCTCTTTGAAATTTTTCATAGAGGCATTTACATACTTCATAGTAATTTTATAAACCATTTTTAAAGAGTTACATTTAATCATAGATTGTTACAGTTATTCTTGGTTGTCAACTTGACTACATCTAGAACTAAAATTAAAAAATGTAGAGTACACCTGTGAGAGACATTTTCCTTAATTTTAAGTACAAAGATCCATTTCTAATATGGATTTTAATTAGAGAAACACACTCACTTAATCCAGATCTTGCAGCCATGCACTTTTAATTGAGAACTTGAAGAAGAAAGATAAAATTTCAATCTGGATTATACTTTCTGTAGGAAGGCAGTGTAAGTACATGGAAGAACAAAGCATTTACTCATTGCATGCTTGTTCTCACCTTGCTAGTATGTCCTTCACAGACATTAGAGACAAATTCTTCAGGATTCCAGTGTCTACTTGAAGACCAGATAAGATATCCAGTCTTGTGGACTGAGAAACCATTGGATTTGTGAATATTTCATTCACAGTCAGTCATTATTGGATTATCTTGACTACAACCTTTAAGTCATTTTGAATATATATATTTGAGAGAGAGAGATTCTATAAATTCAGTTACTCTAGAAAATCTGGACTAATACGTGGTTACTATTTTTTCTTTTCTTTTTTTTTATTTGACATTTTATTTCTTTACATTACAGATGTTATCCACTTTCCCCATTCCCTCCACCCCATTTATCCCCTATCCCATTCCTCCTCCTCCATTTTTGGTTTTACACTATTTAAATTACATGCATGTATTAAGGTTAATTCTAGGTTGAGAAACTAGCAACACAATAGATGCAAATAGTTAGGGAACAAGCAATACAATAAAACCTAAATAGTCAAAGTACAGGCAGGACAATAAACAATCCCATGGTCACTCCTGTGATCTGTATTTCTAAGGACTTATCAGGATGACCAAAATATGTGAGCCTGCTTTCCTGTCCTAGTCCAAAGTCATCTTCATGCCTAAAGCCTACTTCTTTGTTCTATCTTAAGATTTAGATTCCTGCCTGTAATTACTTCTTTGTTCTAGCCTAATGTCAGATTCCTGCCTGCAACCCCTTTCCTTGTCTTTGGCCTATGTTAGATTCCTTCCAAGTAGCCCATTTTCTTGTCCTTGGCCAATGTCATATTCCTGCCAGGCAGCCCCCAAAGCTTTTCACATCTCCCCCCTTTTTATTGCATAAGCCAGACTGAGCCTATCTTAGGTGTTTTGATAAGAATGTCTTCCTCACCCATTGTGGAATATGCATGGTTACTTTTATTTGTCCATGTGTGTCTCTGTACAACAGAACGGCCTGAGTGCAGATTCTTATGGAATTCATAAGATGAAATTAGATCCCTTGGAGCTGGAATTATAGGTGGTTGTATATTTCTGGGAACCAAGGTTGAATTCTCTGAAATAGTATTAAGCACTCTTAAGCACTGAGCCAGCTTCCCAGCTCTAATCTGAATTTTTGATGTACTTTTTATGATTATATAATTACATCATTTTCCTTGATTTTCCTCCCTTCAAATACTCTCTTATATGCCTCTTTGATCTCTTTCATATTCTTGGCTTCTTTTTCTTTGCTTTTATACATGCATTGTGATATATATATATATATATATATATATATATATATATATACAGAGAGAGAGAGAGAGAGAATCATAAACTGCTCATTTTGTATGATATTACTTGTATGAATATTTTCATAGCTGAACCTTTGGTATTGGTTATCCATTTGAAGTAACCTTCCATAGAGAAGACAATGTTCCCCATTCTCAACATTCATTGCTTTCTTGTAATTTTTGTCTATGGTTTAGGCCTCATGGACATTCCCCCATACACTTTTGCATGCTTACTGGTGTCATTCTTATTCAGTTCATGTTTAGGCGCTGTTTTGGTGAGACTTTGTGTCTCATAGTATTATAAGGAACTAAATTCTTAGAGATATTTATAAAGATATCGGAGGCTTTCAGCTAATCCTAACCATTTAAGTAAATGGAAGATGCTTAACAGGTTGCTAGTTATATATTTTAGAACTAAAATCTGTGAATTGGCCAAATTCATCAAGAAATATTTGCAGTGAATTTCATTAAGCCCTCATTGTATACCAAGTATAGTGACACAAGGGCACTTAATTTCTACTGTAAGAAAAAGGAAAAAAGAATAAATATAGTAATTATAATTTTTCATTATTTTTTAATTCTGAAAATTTCTTTTAATGTGTTTTGATCATGTTGATCAACTGCCCTCAACTATTCACAGATCCAGCACTCTGCCTTCTCTGCCAAATTTGTGGCCTCATTTTAATTTTGAACATATTGAGTTAAATTTGTACTACTCACATATTACTGTGTACGTGGCCATCTTCTGCAGTATAGTCAGCCTATCATGGACTACATGCCTAAAGAAAGTTAATGTGACCTACCCAAACACTGCAGCCTGCATGCTTCCTAGGAGGTCCAGAATGACCAAGGACACAGGTGAGAACTTTACCCAAATACCAACTCGAGCTGGGATACTCATGCAGCCCTCCTGAAGTGGGAACTACCCCCATCCCCCACTCCCCGAAGTCTACTTCCCTTCCTGCCCACTTACCCACCAGGCCAGATCAGCGGCCAGACAGATACCTGACTAAACACTGCAGTCCACAAGCCTCACAGGAGGTCCAAATTAGCCAAGGACACAAGGAAGTCCTCAGTAACCAGGGGCATAGGCAGCCTGTTCAAACCAAAGACACAGGAGGCCCACCCTAACCAGAGACAACACTGCCTGTCTCCAAGGAAAACAACTCTAACCCTGTTCACAGAGCTCTATCTGCCTCCAAGGAGATCAGTTTCAGTTAGAAACACCTAGGCCAGTTAACACAATAGAGAACCAGATGTCTGGTGGCAAGTACAAAAACATAAGCAACAGAACCCAATGCAATTTGGCACCACTAGAACCTAGTTATTCCACCACAGCAATCCCTAACTACACAAACATGCATGTAAAGCAAGACAATAACCTAAAATCCCATCACTTGAAGATGATAGAGGCCTTTCAGGAGGATATAAAACACCCTTGAGAAATACAGGAAAACAGAAACAGGTAGAAATCCTTAATGTAGAAAAAAATAAATCCCTTAAAGTAATATTAAAGAATAAATAAATAAATCTCTTAAAGAAATACAGAAAATTATTGTCAGGAGCCATAATGGGACAAGCTTATTATTAGCAGATAATCTTCCTGAAATGTTTGCCTTGCATTATTATATAATCTGTGACAAAGTGAGCCCGTATCTAGCAAGGCTGTGAGGGACTTATTCTAGGAAAGATTCCTGCTATTAACATGCTTTTCCTATTATTATCATTATCATCATCATCATCATCATCATCATCAAACATATGTAACAATCACTAAGCAATACCAAACCCCTTTGGAGCAGATCCCTGAAGACCCACAAAGATGTACTGACTTGTAGTGATGCTATATAGAGAAATAGGTAACTTCTTAAGTCTTACTGAAGATCTTGTAAAAATTCCTAAAACTATATCAGTGATTATTAAGCTCTTTTATAGTGGAACTGCTATTAGATCCCTTTCTGATAGTCAAAACTGCAATGAGAACTCTGTCAGTCTCCTGAGTGTCATCAGTTAATTGCCCTTAGATAGTAACCAGACTTTCTCCTGCTCAAAGCACATTCCAAGAGGTCATAAAACAATTAACCAAAGGTCACTAAAAGGGAACTCATGATGTATTACAGGTACTAGGATAGAAGAGAAAATATTGCTTGGGTTTATCTATACAAAACTTCATTAATTTCTTAGTTATAGTTTTAAAACTTCAGTGAACCTGTAAGCTGGACAGGTGATAGATGTTTAGCTAGATAATTTCTCCAAATGGATATGCATGTAAATATTCTGTGTTGCAAATTTCTATTTCAATTTATGATTTGAATTTTGATGTGAACTTGTGATGAACCTTGTAACATGTGACCATGTAGTCTGAAAGATGCATAAGTACTGAAGACAAATACAAAGAGAGGAGTAGTTGTAGTAATCGTAGTAGTCATGGTAGTCATAGTAGAATAGAGTAATCATAGATGTGCAGAGGTTTGTTAGGAGCCATTCGTCCTTTCCTTTCCTTTTCCCCTGCTTAGAATTTTTTCACTTAGAATTTTTCCCCTGTTAGAATCTTTTCCTTTTTCCCACTTGGGGCCTTACTGCTTTTCCTTTTATATAGATTTCATAGGAAACTTTTTACACTTAGCAATAAACTCTATGATAACTTCTCTAAGTGTTTTTTTTTTCTTCCTGTGACCTCATAATAGCAGAAGTAAGCTAGAGCCCAGCAGCTTCCTGCTGAGATAGAACAAAGGCCACATTGTCTAATCCTCTGCTGTTTGGCTACAGATGTTAATCATGTAAGCCTGCAGTCTTTTATCCTCAGAAGAAGTTTTTAGGACTTTTTAGAAGTTACCATCAGCATTTCAGTACAGGTCAGAGAGCCAGAAAGTCCTGAGACCCTCAGAGTTCAAAGCCATCATCAGTGCCTCACTCTGTACCCCTGCCACTACCTTCCCCAGGCCAGGAGGCTCCAGGCAAAATACAATCAACAAGTGAGGAAATTGAACAAAACAGTCTAAGAATTAAAAATGAAAATATAAAAAATAAAGAAAATTCAAAGGGAAGAAATCCTAGAGATGTACAACTTAGGAAAGAGATCAGTGGCTACAAATGCAAGCATCATGAAGAGAATACAAGAGATAGAAGAGAGAATCTCAGGTGTAGAAGATACCAGAGAAAATATAGATATATTGGTCAAAGAAAATACAAAGTTCAAAAAGTTCCTACCTCAAAATATCCAGCAAATTCAGACCACAACTAGATAAATAAACCTAAGAATAATAGGAATAGAAGAGGGTGAAGAATCCCAACTCAATGGGCCAGAAAACATCATTAAAAGAAGCATAGAAGAAAACTTCCCTAACCTAAAGAAAGAGATGGCTATAGATGTACAAGAAGCCTATAGAACACCAAATAGATTGGACCAGAAAAGAAAATCCTCTCATCACACAATAATTAAAACACTAAATGCACAGAACACAGAAACAATATTGAAAAGTGTAACGGTAAAAGGAAAAGTAATATATAAAGATTATACATATATGTATATATATATATCAGAGTTACACTAAACTTCTCAACAAGGACTCTAAAAGTGAGAAGATCCTGGGCAGATGTCATACAGACCCAAAGAGAACACAAATAGCAGTATAGGATACTATAACCAGCAAACCTCTCAATCATCATAGATGAAGAAATCAAGATATTCCATGACAAAACCAAATTTAAACAATATATTTCTACCGACCCATACCTACAGAAGGTAATGAGACAAAATCTCTAACACAAAGATTGTAACTACACCCAAGAAAAAACAAGAGACTAAACAGATCACAACATACCCAAAAGAACAGAATTTTATACACAGAATAACAACTCCAGCAACAAAAAAATCACAAGACCTAAAAATCATATCTTTAATATCTCTAAACATCAATGGACTCAATTCCTCAATTAAAAAAAAAAAAAGGCTAACAGAGTGGATATTTAAGCAGGATTTTGCTCTATACAAGAAACACATTTCAGTAACAAAGACACATATTACTGGTCTAACTGGCACTCTGCATGTAGAAGAATGCAAAGTGATCCATATTCATCACCTTGTATAAATCTCAAGTCCACGTGGATCAAAGACCTCTCCATAAAACCAGATACACTGAATATAATACAAGAGAAATTGGGAAAGAGTGTCAAACTCATTAGCAAAGGGGAAATTTTTCTGAACAGAACACCGATGCCTCAGTCTCTAAGACCAAAAATTAGTAAATGGGATCTCATGAAATGGAAAAGCTTCTGTAAGGCAAAAGACATCTTCAATAGGACAAATAGGCAACCTACAGACTGGGAAAAAAATTCTTCACTAACCCTACATCTGACAGAGGAATATTATACAAAATATATAAGAACTCAAGCTGTCAACCTCCAAAAACTCAACCCAATTAAAAAATGGGATACAGAAGTAAACAGAGAATTCACAACAGAAGAAGTTTGAATGGTTGAGAAGCACTCCTCGTGGAGAATTAGGGGCAGGGAGGAGATATGGGATGTGGAACAGTCAGAGGGTAGGCTGGAGGGGGAATAAAATCTGGAGTTCAAAATAAATAAATAAAAAGGATAAGAAATAGAAGTTTTCAAAGTCCTTACTCATTAGAGAAATGTAAATCAAAATGATCCTGAGATTCCACCTCACACCAATCAGAATGGCTAAGATCCAAACCTCAAGTGACAGCACATGTTGGTGAGGATGTGGAAAAGGAGGAACACTCCTTCACTGCTCATGGGATTTCAAACTGGTAGAAACACTCTGGGAATCAGTCTGGTGGTTCCTCGAAAAATTGGACATAGTTCTACTTGAAGACACAGTTATACTACTCTTGGGCATATACCCAAAAGATGTCTCACTATACCATAGGACACATGCTTCACGATGTTCATAGCAGCCTTATATGAAATAGCCAAAAGCTGGAAATAACCCAGATGACTCCCAACCAAAGTATAGATACAGAAAATGTAGTACATTTACACAATGAAATGCTATCAAAAATGAGGACATCATGAATTTGGCAGGCAAATAGATAAAACTAGAAAAATCATCCTGCATGAGGTAACTCAGACCCAAAAGGACATGCATGGTATGTACTCACTGATAAGTGAATATTAGCAAAAACTAAAGGATACCTAGGATACAACCTACAGACCATAAGATTGTAAAAAGCAGAAAAGCCCAAGTGAGGAGGCTTCAACCCCACCTAGAAAGAGGAAGGAAATCATCCCTGGTGGACAAGTCAGGGACCTCTGAGGGAGAGGAGAGGGGAAGTTAAAGGGGGTAATATGATCATACATGTAAGGGAGCAAGCTAGAGAGAAGCCCAGAGGGCTAAGAGAATAAATGGAAATAAGCAGCCTTGGGAAGTGGGATGTGGGATGACCCTCTACAGAGTGCCAGGGACCCAGGAGGTGAGTTACCCTCAGGACTCATTGAGGGTGACTTTAGCCAAAGTGTGCAACACTAGGGAGAGGGAACTCAAAGAGCCCACCTCCAGTATATAGTGTGTCACGTGGAGGAATAGGGTTACTAGCCCACAGTCAAAATTCCTGACCTAGAATTTTTCCTGAGTGACTGATGCAGCTTCTTGGAGCAACGGAAGTGAAGGCATCTGCAGAGGCAGAAGTGGAGGTAGCTTCAGCAGCTGAGGAGGTGGAGGCAATTCCAACTCCCTGCTTGAGTTTTCTCCCCTTAACCTGAACCCTTGCACCTGGCTGGGCCAGAGATCTCCATAGAAAGCTTCCACTACACATGATCACAATGATGTGCTTATGGACAGGAGCCTGGCATGGATCTCCTAAGAAAGGCCCTACCAGCAGCTGACTGAGACAGAAGCAGATACTTACATCCAACCATTGAGCTGAAGTTGGGAACTTCCAGGGTTGAATTAGGGCAAGGATGAAAGAAGCTGAAAGGGAGAGTGACACCATAGGAAGACCAGCAAAATCAATTAACCCAGAACCCAGATAGCTCCCAGACTCTGAGCCACCAACCAGGAGTATACACAGGCTGGTCAGAGGACCCTGTCACATATGTCACAGAGGTTTGTGTGAGCTGGCTTCTGTGGGAGAAGATACACTTAATCCTCGAGAGAGCCTTGAGGCCCCAGGGAAGGGTGAATTCTGGTGGGGAGGAGAGTATGCTCTCAGGGGCAAGAGGTGGGATGAAGAACTCACTGAGGGTGTACTGGGAGAATGAAATGTCTTGAATGTTGAAAGAGAAAAAAAGAAAAGAAAATTAACCTTTTCTCTCCCAGAAGATATCACATACCAATAACTCCTTAGGGTGCGACTTTATGTCTATGCAGGGTGAGATTTTGTCTGTCTTTAGGTTGCATAGGTGTTGTACATACTGTCACAGTTTCTGAGATAGTTCATATGTGCAACTGATCTCTTCTGTCTGGAAAAAGCTGTCTCCCTGAAGCCATTCATAGATTCTGGATCTTAGAAGCTTTAGAACACTTCTTCTATAATGATCCAAGTGTCTGGGAAAGAAAGGATATTATGCAGATGTCCCAATGAAGGTAGGTCACTCTATACTCTTATTCCTTACCTATTGGCAAGCTGTGAATCTCTGTATTAAATAGCAATCTACTGTAAAAATTAAACATGTCTAATGAGGCTTTACAGACCCAATAGTCTACATATATAGCAATAAGCCATTAGTAATAATTTTAATATTACATTTATTTAGTAAATTACAGTAGTAAGTTTTGTATTAGGACCTATATCCTTTCCAGTAGGCTATTTCCCCAAATCATAATCCCAGGTATGGGTTTCATCTTATGGAATGGGCCTTAAGCCCAATAAGAAAGAGGTTCGTTACTCTCATGTCATTAATGCTTACCAGTGAGGAAATCGTCCCAGGTCAGTCATTATTGCAACTCACCAAGTTCATACCTCAGTAAGACTGATGATGATCATTTTTCTCTCCCATTAGTGAGAATAATATCTTACAAAACTATGAAAGCTATCAAATAGGGATAAAGCAGCTTAATTTCTCATTGTTCTGTTGTGCACATACATATGTAGTATCTTCAACTAAAAGATTTCGCCACCAGGAAATGTAAGGTATTAAAAAGCATAGGCAATAGATTGTAATGTTTGGAGCTTGTATTGATTACTTTTGTATTACTATGAGAAACATCAAAACCAAGGAAACATATACAAGAAAGAATATATTTGGAGTTATGGCTCAAGAGGGATAAGGTTCCATCATGGCAGGGGACTGGAGTGAAAGAAGTAGACATGGGGTAGGAAGAGCTGAGAGAGCACATCTCAAACTGTAAACTGAAAGCAGGGAGATAACATGTTGAATGGTATGAGGCTTTGATGCCATAAAGCCCTCCGGTAATGATGTACTTACTCCAGAAGGCCACACCTCTTAAATGTACCCATCAGTGCCAGAAACAGGGAAGGAAGCACTCAGCCTTTGGGGAGGGAGACATTTCTATTCAAACAATCACTGGGCTTTGTGGGATTCTAATAGTCTACAATGTAGTGAAAAGCAACCAAGTTTTTGTAATCAGGTTTTAATTTGTAACAGTAGCTTTCTGTATGACTTAAAAAAATAATTTAGGTGTTAGTTATCCTCTCTGTACTCTATGTTCCGTAATATCCTTCTATTTCTTACCCCAATTTAATCATTCCTGTTTTATTTTTTATCCTTAATCATTATAGTAATGCATTCTGTTTCTCCTCTCTTGAAAGTCCCCCACTCTCAATAGATTTTGACCTATGTGTATGTATATTCTAACAGAACATACATATCTGAAGATTCATCCAGAACTAAAAGAAAAGATGAGATCCTTGTCTGTCTACAAAAAAAAAAAAATTACCCAGCTCAAAATGACTGTTTGTAGCTCTATCCATTTATTTGTTTTCATCATTTGATTTTTCTTAACAGTTGAATAATATTCCATTGTGGCAATGTGTCCATACTTTCAGTATCCATTCTTCAGTGAATGAATATCTAGTTTTTTTTTTATTTCCTGGTTGTTGTGAATAAAACAACAATGAGAATATGTTAGCAAATATCTCTATAGTAGGATATGCAATCCATTGAATATATTTAAAAAAGTTATATATCTGACCTGCATAGAAAGTCTATTTTTAGATTTTTAGGAATCCACACACTGTTTCCATAGTATCTGATCTAGTTTTCACTATCATTAGCACTGACTAAGTGTTCCTCTTTCCCACATGTACACCAGCCATTGGTCATCATTTTTCTTTACCATAACCACTCTGACTAATATAAGATTAAATTCAAAGGAGCTTTAAATTTATTTCTCTGATGTCTAAGGATGTTGCACATTGTTTTTAAAAAAGAATTTTCATATATTTGTATTCCGTATTTTATGAGCTCTCTTATTAGGTCTATGCCCAATTTTTAAATGGAATGTTTATTGTTTTTCTCAGTGTTTAGATTTTAGTTCCATCATATTCTAGAAACTAACTCACTGTCAGGTACCTAGATGACAAATGTTTTCCCTTCTTGCAAGCTATCCTTTTACTTGAATTATGATGTCATTTGATATGCAGCAGCTCTTACATGATGTTCCATTTTCCGACTATAGATCTTAATTCCTGAGGTACTGGAGTCCTATTTAGAAGAAGTGTCCTTTCCTTTGCCTAAATGTTTAAATGGATATCTTATTTTCTCTTTTAAGTGCTTCAAGTTATCATGTCTTACATTGAAGTCCTTGATAAATTTGGAGACTAGTTTTGTACAGGGATCTCAATTTGACCACCATCATTTGTTGAAAATGTTGACTTTTATTCAGTGTGCATTGTTGGCTTCCTTGTCATAAATCAAGTGATTATAGGGATGAGAGCATATACTTAGGGAATCAGTTGTATTCTATTGATTGATATACTATGTTTTATGCCAGTAGCATGCTGGTTTTGTTACTTTAGTTATGTAGTATAACATGAAATTTTGGGTAGAGATTTATATAGAATTATTATTAGTGGTAGCAATATTAATAATTATTGTTTTGTTTATCCTGAGAGTTATATTTACATACAAACTTGAAAATAATATTTAATTTGTTTATAACTGAATTGGTATATTGACAGAGATTGCATTGATTCTATACATTGTTTTGGATATGATGTTCATGTTGACAACATTAATCCTGCCAATTTTAGACAATGAGAGAAGGTTGTCCATCTTTTGATATCTTCAATTTCTTTTGCTAGTAACTTGCAAATTTCACTGTATCTGCCTTTCATTACCTTGGTTAGATTTACTCCAAGATATTTTTGATGCTACTACAAGTGGTACTGTTTCCTTAATTATTTTAGGTATAATTTTCTTAGCTATATGGGAAGGCTACTCATTTTTATGCATATATTTTCATATTGATACTTTGCTGAATGTTTTTATCAGCTATGTTTGATCATACTGGACAAGAATAAGATAACTACCACAATTTTGAGCCAAGTTTGATTTTTATTGAGATACACCCAAAATCTAGCTAGTTACTACCTCCTCAGTTAGGTTAAGAGAACATTTCTTAGAGCATTTTTAAGGACTAAAATCATAAGCAGGTTTATAGAAAATAAACAATGAAGCAATAATTAAGTATAGAAAAATCTCTAAAAGTATCAAACCCTGTCATTATTACTAATGCTATGTTGTACTTGCAGACAAAAAACTGGCATGGCTGTCCTCTTAGGGGTTTTACCAGAAGCTGACTGAGACACATGCAGATATTTACAGTCAACCATTGGACTGAGATCAGAGATGCCTACGGAAGAGTTAGGAGAAGGATAGAAGGAGCTGAACAGGATAGTAAAGCCATAGGAAGACCAACAGTGTCAATAAACCTGGACCCCTGGGAGTTCCTAGAGACTAAGCCACCAACCAAAGAGCATACATGGGCTTGTCTGTGGCTCTGCTAAATATGCAGTAGAGGTCTTTCTTGTCTTGTCTCAGGGGGATAAGCCCTAACCCTGCAAAGACTTGTTGCCTCAGGAACCTGGATTCAGGCACAGTTGCAGAGCTCCAGGGAGGTGCTGATTACTCATATGTCTATCATGATTTGCTTTATCTGCATTCATATTGCACCCAAGGCCACCCACCATAAAGTGGGCCCTCCCACATCAATCATCAGTTAGGAACATCCACTACAGGCTTGCCCATACTTGATTCTCTTTAGGAACAACTTCTGCATTACTTGTTTGTCCTTATGTTTAGTGCATATATTAAGAATTGTAATGCCTTACTTGTGGACTTTCCCTTTAATGAGCATGAAGAATCCCTCTTGTCTACTTTTAGTTTGATGTTTATTTTGTCATCTATTAAAATTACAATACCTTCTTGTTTCTTACTTCCATTTACTACTTTTTTTTTACCTTCTTACCCTAAGGCAGTGTCTCTTACTGATCATGAAATGTTTCTTAGAGGCAGTAAGTATTTATCCTATTTTTCTTTAGACTTTAGTATTAATCTGTATCTTTTTATTTGTAAATATAAAGCATTCATATTATTATTGAAATATTTGCATGAAATCCTGTCATTTGGTTGTTTTCAGGATGTTTACTTGGGCCTCTTTTTAGTAAAGGATTTGAAATTTATCATTTTATCCCTGGAAATTCTTGGGCATGATTAACCTTCTCTTTTCAAGTATCCTTGGTAGAACTGACTTATTTGTCATAGTTTTCTCTTTTTTAATTGGATGTTTTATTTACATTTCATATGTTGTCCCCTTACCCCACATAGTTTTCTTTAACATGCTTTTATCATGGAATTTGTCCTTCGACTATGATTGGTAGTTTTTCTGGGTATAGAAGTCAGGGCTGTCATCTGTGGTCTTTGATATGTTGGTGAACACTGGGTTAAGAAATTTTAGTTTTTTTTTTCTATTATTTCAGGTGATGTTTACTAGCAGGTGTCCTCAGAGTGTGTGCAGCAATCAGTGAGAGAATGCTACATCATCTCAGGGTTCAAGTGTGAGAGTTCAAAAACCACTCCAAGGTCATTAGCCTGGTGACTGTCCCTGTCACCTATTTGTATGGCAGCTGGTTCTACTTTGAAGATTGGCTGCCATCAATATACTGCATCTCTGCATGCTCGCCTAAGTGAAGCTGTGACTATTGTGAAGGGTGTCGTTTCCATAATTTCTTTCTCAACCAGTTTATCTTTTGAGTAGAGGAAGGCTATTGATTTGCTTGAGTTAATTTTATATCCAGCCACTTTGCTAAAGTTGTTTATCAGGTTTAGGAATTCTCTGGTGGAAGTTTTGGGGTCTATTAAGTATACTATAATATCATCAGCAAATAGTGAGATTTTGACTTCTTCCTTTCCAATTTGTATCCCTTTGACGTCCTTGTGTTGCCTGATTGCTCTGGCTAGGACTTCCAGTACTATATTAAATAAGTAGGGGGAGAGTGGGCAGCCTTGCCTAGTCCCTGATTTTAGTGGGATTGCTTCAAGTTTCTCTCCATTTAATTTGATGTTGGCTACTGGTTTGCTGTATATTGCCTTTACTATGTTTAGGTATGGGCCTTGAATTCCTGATCTTTCCAAGATGAAATTTTAGTTTTCAAAGTGCCCATTTAATATTCGCTATTATTCTGATGGGCTTGCACTTTTACATAATGTGATCATTTTACCTTTTATCATTTTATATCTTTGCTCTGTACACAAATAATTTTGACTGTTACATGATATGAGGAGTTTCTTTTTTGGTTCTATCTATTTGGTGTTCTATATGCTTCTTGTCCTGTGGTATGTATCTCTTTCCTTACATTATTCTTTTAAAACTTCATTGAAAATATTTTGAGTGACTTTTAACCTGGATTCCTTTTCTTTTTACATGTATGATACACTTTTTATAATATCCCAGATGTCTTCCATATTTAATGCATTATTTGTTGGTTGTATTTTTCACAGTAAAAGATGCTGTATTTTATTAGTTATTATGGAAATCGTAGTTAGGATGACAATAAGATACCAACTCCAACATGTAAGAATAAATTAAAGGATTGAAACCAAAGTCCTATAGCAATATTGAGACATAAATTCCTAAAATCGTTCTAGAAGCAAGTTTGCAAAGACTGTTAAAGGCTGGCTGTATTTTTGTGCAACATGTTCTTTTTACTGAGACCTAGTTCCTTTGCATTGTCTGCAAGATCCAATACTCTCTTGCACTTGATCCAGTCTATTAATGCAACTTTATTTTGAGCTTTTTTTGACTGACTTAATTTTTCTATTCAATTTTATTTTATTTTAGAATTTCTTCTCAGATTTATATATGCATTAAATTATATTTTTGCATCTTAAATGCTTCTGTTATTTTATTATACCATTTATTTGATTCCTCTTTAATTTTTTAATAATTTTAGTACTATTTTGAAGTTATCTCTCATGTCATCTAGGTTACTTTCCTTTGGGAATATCACTATGAAACTACTAATTTGGGGAGAAAACATACTTTCTTGGCTTGTTTTTTCTTTATTCATTTTGCTTTGTTTAATTTTGCTTTTTTCTTGCATTTTTGTGATGGATCATAAGCATCAGGAGTTAGATCATCTGTAGTAATTCTTGGTATGGATATCTGGTCTCTTTTTGAAGTGGATACTTACATCTATTTGTTGTATTAACTTAATTCGTTAGGTGAAAGACCAGCTAAATGACATTTTATTGTGAAGGAAATCAGCATTGGTGTTCAAATGAGGTAGAAAGAGTGATGCTGACTCAGCTAGAATTATGTAAAGTATCTCAGCCCAGGGACAGAACTTCTTCAGAGCCAGAATAATATTAACTACAAATCTTCAGGTATTTGGAAGAGAGGAAAAAGTTTGGTCCTTAGATTACTGAGATGAGTAGAGTTGACAAATGCAAGCTTTAGTCCCCCTGAAGAGTACTGGCAAGTCATCAAGCAACAGAACATGTGGTCCCTTAATCAGTCATTGTTGGTAAATGGAGTTGGAGTAAGAAGATAGGAAAGTGGGCATAGGCTATTTGGGAGACAGGGATTGAGGATTTTGGCAGTAGGAGTCTTGGATCTCTACATGGAAGGAATGGCCCTATGGCCTGTAGACACATAATCATTAGGCTTGCAGCCAGGATGGGTAGATTTCCCAACAAGAATCTGGTGTCCCTACTTGAAGAACAAGAACAGACAAGCAGGAAACAGTCTTCAGGCAGAGAGCAGAGTGGAACAAATTTATAATATCAAGATTGACCTTTTGCTGTGGTTCACTGGTAGAATGCTTGTCTAGATTACATCTCCAGCACACAAAATAGGAATCCTAGAGTGTATAGAAGGAAGAAAGAAAAGAGAAACAAAATATGGTAATGCAGACTCTGAATCCCAGCACTCAGAAAAATAAAGTAGGGAAAGTAAAATGACTCAGAGGATTAAGTTTTCTTAATGCCCGTCCCTAGGCTGAGATACTTCACATAATCCTCGCTGAGCCAGCACCACTTTTTCTACCTCATTTGAACACCAATGCTGATTTCCTTCAGAATAAAATGTCATTTAGCTGGTCTTTAACCTAACAAGTTAAGGTAATACAACAAATAGATGTAAGTATCCACTTCACAAAGAGACCAGATATCCATACCAAGAATTACTTCAGATGATCTAACTCCTGATGCTTATGTTCCATCACAAAAATGCCACTGTTTTCTGGGACCTCCATGGCATAGGAAGAGAAAAAACTCCTATAAGTGTCCTCTGATCTCCACTGATGGCCCTTGTTATGTCCATCCATACCTACACATTTACAATCAATAAATGCTGCTTTAAATAAATGAAAGAATCAGAAGAATTTCCATGAACATAAAGAAACACTGTGTGAAACCAAAATAAATGTGGGCTCCTATTTTCTCTAAAGAATTCAAAACCAAGGAATTCTTTAAAAAAATTATAAATAAATATGTAAATTATGTTATATGATAAAAGATGATTGCTGTTATGAGGCAAACTAATAGAAATAAACAGTAGTGGTAAGTAATACAAAGCTAGGGGAATAGGTTCTAATATTTCAAAGAAATTGAGAACACATTTTATTAAGAACATGATATTTAAGCAATTTCTGTAAGCTGATTGTGTGACTATTGGAATATCTTTTAAAAGATGATAACAAACTGTTCAATATCACAATATAATAGGCCTTGTTATAAGCATAACATATTCTAGGCACTGAAACAATCAATGTAGCAGGAAAGGGAAGGACAACAATAGGAAATACAATCAGGGAACAATTTATATGTAATCTTAGGCCCTTATAGAGATATGTATATTTACTCTTAATGAACTAGAGACCCATTGGAATGAGCAATGGTAAGAAAAATATTTGCATTACATATTATTTGCATAAAAGAATGGGCTTCGTTATGACTTTTTATAAATGAGCATAGAATGCTTTGGTCATATTCATCCCTAACACTGTTGTTTCTTGACATTTTTTCCTTGTCCATACAGATCCTGTATTCTTCCTAAATTATTTTTCTGATTAAATTGGAAATTCCACATTTAAAGAAAACATGAGATATTGTTTTTTTTTAAAGCTGGTTAAGTTTTCTGAACAGTGTGATGAACAGTTCTATTAATTTTGCCACAGACCATTTATCTGTAAATGTAAACACAGGATAATTATATATTTTAACCATTCTGAATAATGATGTGATCAAGTTTACTACTTTTTGACTGAAAAATTGAAAAAGTATGGTATAATCTATAAATGTATCTGGTGTAATGGAAGATAGTAGATCAGTTGGAGGACATTGGAAGGGAAATTTAGGAGACTTCTTTCCAGAGAGGATTCTAATAAAAGTTTATATCTTCCTTCCTCAGATATTTCTATTCTATAAATTTTCATTGTAGATTTTTGAAATGTATAAATTTCAAAGTAAACATAATTATACCATGTGTTTCTATAGTGCTATTTACAAATCTGGAAGTGTCAAAATGTTACCTACTATTTTTAAATGAGAATCTTCTAAAAGAGTTTTTGGTTTTGTTTTTCAGCATAATTTTGGGGAAGAAAGCAATGTGAAAATCTAGCTTTCAGCCTTGTATTTTTTTACTGGGCATTTGTTAACTACTTATATCAGTCTTATAACATTAGTGACTGAAAATAGTGCTCATAATATTTTTGTATTTTTCCTCTGTTTATCCCTTCTTCTGTAATTTCTGTATTTCATGTTCCCTTTTTTACTCTTGCCTTCTTTGTCCTCAATTATGTTTTTCTTTTCCATGGCTTCATGCTGTGATGTTGCTGTTGAGGAAGAAGCTTCAACTTGATCTTTCTGCTTAACTTTGTAGCTGAACAATTGTGTATTCCATATTTACCTTCTCCAATCTGTTATTTTTAATTATTTATACTGAATTTCTAAAACTTCAAATGAAATTTTCTTGCATAAATACCACATAATAAGATATTTCTCTACATTTTAGACAATTATTCTTAACTTTCCTAGAAAAAGTTGCATCTGAACTTTTCAGGTGGTGATGCAAACACTACAGGCTGAGTTTAACAGAATAGGAGAAATGCCTTAATGATGAAAGTTGAAAGTAGTACTCTGGTATATTGTCCTTATACTTAGTATCAGGGATGTACAAATGGCTTTACTCAAATATACAAAATAAATTTATAAACATGGACGATTACATCAGTAAGCTATTATATAATCTCATATATATATATATGTGTGTGTGTGTGTGTGTGTATGTGTGTGTGTGTGTGAGAGTGTGAGAGAGAGAGAGAGAGAGAGAGAGAGAGAGGAGAGAGAGAGAGAGAGAGAGGGGGGGGAGAGAGAGAGAGAGAGGGAGAGAGAGAGAGAGACTTATTTATTTTCTTCAGGTGATATCTCTGAATTTATTACTGAAGGAGCCTACCTTGAGCTTCCTGTAACCATTTATTGATAAGAACAGAACACTATTTTAGGAATTACCACAAGCCACCCTCATACTCCTACTTACTAGGCACATTACAGCATCTTTCTGTTCTTTAGGGATTTCTATCACTACAACGTTTGTGAGTTAACAGAAAGGTTACCCATGGTAATATTCAGCAAAGCAGGTCTTACAAACTTTGTTGGATCAATAATTCTCTCTTCCACCATGTTCACAAAATCTCTGAGCACAGCATCAGAACCTCTATCAACTACTAGCAATCAATAATTTCAAATTTATTACTTGGGATTTTGTTCATCCTTCACTGTGATCATGTTTTTTCTCCAAGACTTGCATCATTGCATTAGAAATGATGTTTCTTGTAGTAGGGTTTGGTTTAGCTTGTTTTTGGCTTTGGTTTAGTTTGTTTCAGCTTTTGTTTATTTTTCTCCATTGTCAGAAACTGTAACAACTTAAGTAATTTCTTGTGGGCTTAAGAGATATGACAGAGAGAGATCTCCTGAAGAACTAGATTCCAGAGAATCAAAAAAAAAGTTAATTTTATGATACTAAAATTTTGCTTCAAGATTTATATATTACAGAGTATAAAGCCTTGGAGAGTCTCATTGTCAGACATGCTGAACATATCTGCTTTAAACTCCTGATCTCTTAGACTTTCAGCCAGATCCAATCAAGACACAGACATCAGAGACTAAAACAATCACTGGTGTTACTTTCTTAAGTCCAACCAACTCTCCCATGTTTCCTACCCTTCCCCCTCTTCAAAGACATTTCAATGCCCATATTCAGCTTGAAGAAGTTATAAAGAGCTGGAGCTCCAGGTCCCTAAGCATTGGGTCTGGAGGTGATTATTCTAAGGTTGTCTTCCTGGGGAATTTAGAAAAGGTCGTAATTGAAAGAGAAGAAACAGCTAAAATTGATAATGTAGCCATAATCTCACATCATAAAAATCTTTACAATGCTTACGAAGTTAAATTCATAATTTCTTATTTTGGAGCAGAATTTATTTTAATAGAAAATCAAAGTTTTCATTGGTAAAATTTTTTTCTATTGATACAAAATTTTAAAAGTACTAGGCTTAGAACCAATCCCTCTATAACTGTCGTTATAAACTGATTTGTATTGTTTTATCCTGTGATTTATGGGCCAAATAAGAAAATTATGACTGTGAGTTTATTGTTAGGGTGTTTTCAGATAATTTAATTAGAAATAGCTGAGATTAGTTAAAGGACAACAGTCCAGATTAATTTACACAGATAGTTGGTTTTCAAAAACATCAGAAATACACAGAATGCGATATTAATGTTATTTATTCTTTTGCTTTTGAGACATATCTGGTTCTGGAAGCTCCCCTTTTGTGGATTCAAAGAAGAAATTGAGCTTCTCTACTTCCAGGTGAGGTAGTACATTGTGGCTATGTAGCCACTGGACAGAAATTGCCTATTCATCTACATACAAAATACTGTCCAGAAAAAGGACATACTATGCAGAATAGTCAACTGATAATCTCTGTCAAGTCAGGGTAATCAGTCCTTCAAAATTCTGATTAAATGGTTGTCAGATCATCCTGGGCCAGTAGGCTGAAGACTGATGCTACAACTTCCTGACTTACAGGAGCTATATAGGTAGTCAGCTGTCTCTACAGTTTGTGTCAGTTCTAAAATCTGTGTTGGGCTTCTTACATTTTCAGATAATGTTGGTCTTACTCGGGTATCTAACAGGGTTGAAAGACTACTTACTTATAGGCGCATAGCCAACAGGCTATATAGCATTGAGAGAAGATATTTCAGAAGATAATTTTCAGATATCATACAAGCTAAACCAAGACATAAGTCAGGTGTAAAATTATAAGTTTTTTTAAGATGGGATAGATAATAGAATATTCTATTTAGTTGTCAAAAATGATAGATTAGATGTTAGGTGTATCTTATACATTATAATTTACAAAATGGTAATAGTTATGATTAATTTGTATTTGAGAAACAAGTTTTTATTTTAATTTTGACAGAAAGGGTGAAATGCAGCAGAATTTTCCCCAAATTAATTTAAATATTAATACAACAAGAAGCCTGTGATTGGGCAGTGGGAAAAAAAGGCGGTTGGAGATATTTAGAGATGGGAGAGGGAGGACAGAGAGGAGAAGGAAGGAATATAGAGGAAGAGAAAGACGATCCAGATTCTGCGTGCCTTTAAGTTTTACAACTTCAGCATAGGCTCTAATGAGATGAGGAGCCAGTGCCCAGGACACTAGTATCATCTCCCAAACGATGCAGTCAAAGCATTTCTGTGGGCAGCAGCTGCAGTATGCATAGTGGGGCAGATCATTAGCATCCAGAGAAAATTACTGCATGATTTTCATAGTACCTTTAGTTCTTTGAGAATATAAAATATTATTTTAAGCATGTATTTGTTGACATACAAAAACACATACAAAATTCATGTCATATGAATATGTATAAACTTTTAAATCCATTCTGAAACACTATACCATAGACCTATTTGTCACTTCCAAACATTTGTCTCTCCTCTAATTTATTATTATAATAACTAATATTTAAATTTTTATATAGTGATTAGACATATAAAGTAAGATATATTTAAGCCAGTTTATAAGTATGTAGTGTAATGTTGTGGTCTATAATTGTACAGAACATCATTGGATCCTGTTTACATTGTTTTTCTAAAAATATGAACACTTTGACTACCATGTCTCATGTCTATGCGCCTTTACCATTTGACAAATGGCATAGTATGCTCTGCTTCTATGAATTTGTACGCGTTAGGTTGTTGAAGACATGGATATAAGGAACTATGTGGAAAATGCACAAAAAAAAACCTCTTTACCTGATCCTACCTGAGGCACAGCTATATTTCTCAAGCTATAGAATGGTTCTAAAGGAAAGGTTCAAAGGATGGTCCCTGAAAGTTCCTCTGCCTCCTATATTTTCGATCTGATACTCTTCTACTCAGTTATATATCCATTGGGCTTTCCTGTAATTCAGGCTGCTGTAGACAACCTTCCACAAGGACTAATTATGATGTACCCATATATAGATTACAATGTATATTATGTAAAGTATAAGAAATAAGGGGTAGATTCATTGTAGAGTGCCCTCAGTAGGAATTTACTAAGCAAAGCCAGCCTAAAGTGTGGATGTTCCTGAAACTATAGTAGAGTAGCTAATATGCAAGCAACATTTGAATTTCTGGAGAAAGCAATTCCAACATATGAAAATTTTCATACTGGAATTACTGATATAAACTATTGAGTAAATGCTACCTGGAACCTTGGGAACATAAATCTACTCTGAAAATGTTCAAAGATCAGATCATAAAGATCTACCTAAAATTTACTATAAAATTTAATAATGTTTATTCTGCTGAAGTTTAGAAATTTTCCAAGACCCACTATCCTATCACTTTTTTTTCCTATTTTTTTCTCTTTTGAGTAGGGATATTTATACTATGCCATATCCATTTGTATATTTTGAAAACATTACTTGTTTTATTTTATAGATATCAATTGGAAGAGTATTAGCCTTATACTTTGAATTTTACCCATATTTGAGTTAAAAGATATTTAGCTAAGAGTCTGAAGTTCAGAGTTTTGAGATCGTATTAAAATAAGTTAATATTTGAAGGTTTTTGAGAAGGTATGAACATAGGTTATCTATGAGAAAAACATGTACTTTGGGGAGCAAAGGGATAACGTGGTAGTTGTATGTTGAGAATAAAATATTTGACCAAAGAGGAAAGGAAATAAGAGAAAATAAATCGAAAGGGATTATTAAAGAATATGTATATGTGTGTGTGTGTGTTTGTGTGTCTGTGTGTGTGTCTGTGTGTCTGTGTGTGTGTCTGTGTGTGTGTATGCATATAATTATGGAGTTATACTTATGAAATAATAAATTTATTTTTGGGAAAGTGAAATATTACTTCAATGTAATCATAATATTAGGTGGGGTTTTGGATATGTCAATAGATTCTGAGTCTTTACCTCATAAATGACATCAGTACTTTTATAGAATATGACTGAAATATACATCTTTGAAATAGAGTGAGTCTTTACCTTGTGTCCCTATGGTACCTTGTTCCTAAACTGTCTATCTTTTAGGAATGATGAGTAGTAATAAATGCATGTTGCTTGAAAATTGAACAGTGTGAACTATTTGGCACTTAGTGAACTAAGATACTGATATGTTTCAGATCATAGATCTGTGTTTGTCAAATTGCATAGTATCACTTTGTTTTTATATATGAAAATGCCTGAAACAAGATTCTCTGGATTTTTGGATTACTGACTTTTAATCTCATTTTGTTCCTGTTTCTTTCACATTATCTCTGTAACTGGTAACAAGTGATCCTTTTTTTGAGTTTGTTTAATGAGAGCAGACGTCTATATTTTGAATAATAGTTTAGTTTTTATAATGATTTGAAACATACTGTTTATCAGAAGGAACATAAATTAAGACTCTGATAACAAATGAAAAGCTTTAATTTTACCTGTCTTGAACTTCTCTCAGGTGTCTGTGGATTCTATTGCAGAGATCTTCAAATTGAATATAGAATATAGGAGGCATGAAGTCCTTCAATTTTTCTTGAATTTTCAGGTTTGCCCTTGTTAATTAAAGACAAACGTTCGTGATATGCCACCACATACAAAATATAGTTTATTTTAAAATGATTTATATTGCCATTTTTACTTTTTTGTTGTTTATCTTTTCACTGTTTTATATGAGAACATTTTATGTAAATATGTACATTGAAATGATATTACAATAAATTTTTGTATACCCATTAATCCAATACCCAAAATACTTGAATCTTACATATCATAAACACACTTATCAAACTGCCATAAATAATGTTGTCGATGGCTCGTGCTCAAATTGTCAGATTCTATTTACATACCCCTAGCATTTCAACTCATGTTCTTTTTTGTTCTAAGGTCCTTTCAGGATACTGTACCATATTTACTTGTGTTTTCCTTAGTTTACTATGATCTGTGTTAGTTTCTTAGTTTTTTTTTTTCTTTCTTTTTCAGAGTTTTGAACCTTTTGAAGAATACTGATTAGATATTTTGTGAAATGACCCCATATTGAATTCATATAATGTTTGACCATGGCTGTGCTCATATTTCAAGAATTTTGGATAAATGAAAGAAGGTAAAATGATTCTTTCTCATCATAGGGTTTCAAAATGTACATGTCAGCATCCACATTAAAGTATTTACTGGCTAAATATTTTTATGTTCAAGTACTAGGATCAGACAATTTAGCATAACACCTATGTTGATGTATTTATATATCTGATCACACATTGAAATAAGGAAGTTCTATTGATATATCAGGCTTTACTACAGTAAGATTCATAGAGCAACTTTTTCAGATAGTTAAACACCCTCAGGCATCTCATCAACAACATATTCCTGCACTTTTAAATCTAGTATATCATAAATATAAATGAAGTAATTTCCAAATCACTAATATATATTTTATATGAAACCACCTTAAAAATCACTCTTCACTGCTAACATAGTATTTTCATTATTAGGTTTAAGATATCCCATTAAAACATTGTACTTATAATACTCAGCTAAATGGGACTTCTTCACCTAGTCCTTCCTTGACTCAGGAACCACATGGAAGAGGAGGCAGAAAGAGTGTAAGTGCTAAAGGAAAAAAACAAAGTAAACAAACAAAAAAATAAACAACCAAGACTCTTTAAATCAGTACGATTGAGACACATATGAACTCACAGAGATTGATGCAGTATGCATATGGTCCACCAGAAGGGGCCATATATCTGAAAGGAGATGAGGACACTTGCTCCCATCCCTAACCTAGAAAATAGTTCTAATAGGCAACCATTTGCAAACAGAAATGAGTTTTCTCCAAGGGAATCTCATTAAGGAAACAAACTACTCTTAAGAGTAGGCTGTATGTCAAACAGTAGATGACCACTAGAAAATAAACTGAGTGGCATCTTTAGAGGTTTCCTGTTTAATAATGCCCTTTCAGGGTTTTCCTTTTTCTAATTCTATATTTTAAATTTATTTTCAATATTTTTTTCTCTTTTTGTTCTTATACATCCTATGAGTATACTTTATGGATCCAAGTTTAGAATTTTTATGGTATTCCTGAGTATATAACCAAATGGTACTCTGCTTCTATATCTGTCATTGGGCTTTTTTCCTTTTGTTTATTTGTATTATCCTACTGAGATGTGTTAGTTTTTTATTTTATCATTATATGTTGTATAATAATACATTAGAAACTATAATCAGGATATATTATGTGAGAAAAATGTAATTTCAACAAAAGACACATATGATAAAAGAGTTTATAAAAACAAAACAAACCCACTATTCTCTTATTTTAATTTAGTTTTTGATTCTACTTTCTTCAAAAAACATTTTGTATAAAAATATAATCATTAGATTTACTTGACTGGGTCTTCCTCAGGTTCTAAATATCTCAATCATGCTGATTAATTCTACTATTTTTCTTGGACCTGTGGACTTTGCTAAATTCATTGAGTCAGGCATTCAATACTTCAATAGCTTATAGGAGAGATTCTTCATTTAACAAAATGGTTTTAAATTCCTGAATAATAATTTCTGAGCATACATTTGGTATTATCTGAAATTTCATGGATCTCGTAGTTAGAGAACTTTTGTTTATTTGATTGGTAAAAACAAGAGATAGCACTAAACAAATTTCAAATAACATATGAATAGGCCATTGATTCTATATAGACAAAGTTATTTTCAGCCTTGAAAATATTCTTCATTCTATTAACATTTTAGTAATAGAAAAGAACTATAGGTAAGTATGAAATACTGAGAGTGGAAGAAATTGTATTTCCCAGGGAAAAGCACACCAGCTATCCAATACCAAATAGCCAACCCTGTATGTATACATATAGATAGCATTTAAATAGATTACGTAGCTTGTAGTTAAGCACCTTTGGTGTGTCAATGTGTGTGTTTGTGTGTGTGTATGTTTATATGTGCATGCATAGCTACAATTAATTTAAAACAGATTATAAATTTGAAAGAGAATAAGGAGGGGTACATGAGTTGGTTTGGAAAGAGTAAAAAGAAGGGAGAAAATGATGTACTTATAGTCTCACAAGTTAGAAGAAATAATAAAAATAGTATTTTATTGTGGTTTAGTTTTATTATTATTGAGTTTTTAGTTAGACATATTTTATATTTATATTTATAATATCTGAAAATATTATTATGTTACTTTCTTGTTTCCTTTTTCTCTAACACCTTCCATGAATCCTTCCTTTATCTCTCTCTCAAATTTATGGCCTACAATTTCTTTCATTATTATGAAATTATTATGTAGGCCCAGTCACAACTGATACATCATAATGTCTGTACCTAAAGCTCAAGTATCATTGTAGAAAGCAATATAATGGCAGGAATGTAACTAGGTAATAGGAATCTTTCACCACCTGTACCTTGAATTTAAAGGTAACTTATCTCCCCAAATATTTATCATTTCTTTCAGCTAAAATTTTCAAAACCTTTCTTTTAGTTTTTTTCAAATGTACAGCACACTACTGTTAAAAATAACCATATTACAGTACAGTATGTTGGTACCTGTCTCTTTTAAGTAATTATAATTTAGAATTATTGACCATTCTTGTCCCATCTCTTTTACTGTCCTTCTACTTTCTAGCCTCTGGTAGCCATCATTTTACATTCAACAACTATATAATAATTACATGGATTTCACATATAAGTCAGATCATACATGTTATATATTTCTGAACCTTGTATAAATGTATCTATTCTTCTATGTTTTTGCAAATAAGAGGGTTTCACTATTTTAATCACTGAGTAGTAGGCCACTATGTTTATGGTCATTCTTACATATTTATCAGTTGATACAGACCTAATTATTTTACAGTGTTTCATCTACTTGAACCAGAAATGTGAAATCGGTAATTTTATTTAATTTTATTTCTTCATATGTAGGATCTTACATGTTTCATTTTTTTAAAGTTTAGTTTGGTTTTGTCCCTATTTGATGATAACATAAAATAGAGAAAATTTTCCTACCTTGACAAAGCATACACCAAGAAAGTGTTTTATCTTTTATTGTTAAGCTATAATTACTTTCATGTTGTATGGGCAATCTTCATTAACTTGAATAATTCCTGCTGTATGTTTTGTTTTTTTAAGACGATTCTGGCTGTTACATATCTTGCAATGATTTTTGCATCTACTGTGGTAACAATATGATATTGCCTAACTTCTTAATAAATATAGAAATATGATAATTATTTAAATTGAATACTGTACACATTTATCATATCAAATGGACTTTTATGTTTTTCAAGTTATAATTAATTTTCTGATATTTCTGATGATAATCAATTACTTTCATTTGTTTTAGTGATATAATTTAGTTCTCTAATTAAGAAAATAGTGTTCTCATAAAATTAATGATTACACTTGTTAAAACATATAGACAATGGTTATTCGATTTTCAATGTGACATGCATCCCATAATCTCATGTGTTTTAAAATACGGTACCCAGCTGTGGATGACGCTTTGGGAACTTTGTGGACATGTGAGCTAGATGGTAGGTGAAGTGTTTTTGAAATACGGCTTAAGTGTTTTGTCTGATCCTTGTTTCTGTTCAAGCTCTCTGTTTCCATAGATGAAGCAAACTGGCAACACTAATAAAACACAAAAACAAAAACAAACAAACAAAAAACAGAAGCACAGCATTACTAGAAGGTTTCAACTTGTTTTAAAAATGTATGGAATAACTAAGGAGAATAGCAAAAAAAAAAAAAGTAAGATTTTCTGCATTCTGAACAAAAGAACTTAGACTGAATTCAACATTTCATCACATACTTTCAGAACATTCTCTAGGAGAAACCAAGTGTAAATTTCTAAAAGGAATTAACAATAGATTTATTAAATTTAATATTTTTAGTACTTATTAATTGAATTAATTATTAATTACAACTTAATACTTTTATTAATACATTGCATAAAGTCATTCAAATTATCTTTCGAATATATTTATGTTAAACAAGAATGCAGTAGCAGAACTTGTTTAACTGAAACTAAAGAAAATAGCAACAAAAATAAACAAGAAATTACAAAATTTGAATGTACAAAATTTTGATATTTCAGTAGAAGAAATTTTAAATGATACTTTCAAAATACTTTGAGAAAAATAAAAACATAACAGCAAAAATTCGAAATAGATAAAAATGTTATCTTGTGGTGACAGTTTCCTTAAAAATATATGTATCTAATACATATTAACTATACACAAAAAAATACTAGACCAACTAAGTCAATGCAATCAGAAACTGAAAGATAATAAAAATTGCAAATGAAAATAAATAAAATAAAAAGCAAATAGGACTAGAAAATCAAATATAGGAATTAAATATTTTGAAAGAAATCTCAAATTGAATATTTTAAAAGACAAAATATATTAATAAATGCAAAATATTATTACTGAAGCTGATTACATCTGTCTTGATATTCCTGGCACTAAGTTCTTGGAGTTGAATTCATTATACACCAATGAATGTACTGATGAGCAAAATTGTAAATTAATTAATTAAAAGGAAAAAAAACAAAATCTAAAGAGAAAAATAATGAGTAATAGATTTAATACATGATCAAAATTTAAGGTAAGAACCTTAAGACCAGATCAAGGTGATTTCATTAGAATATTTATTGCACATCTGATAAAGAAAAAAATGTGAAATATGACTACTGTCAGTACAAAGACAAATTAATTGATACGGAAAAAATAATCTTTACATAATACACCAGCTTGTAAACCTGAAGTGTTTGGCCAAGCAGTGGTGGCACATGCCTTTGATCCCAGCACTTGGGTGGCAGAGGCAGGTGGATTTCTGAGTTTGAGGCCAGCCTGGTATACAGAGTGAGTTCTAGGGCAGCCAGGGCTACACAGAGACACCTTGTCTCAAAAAAAAAAAAAAAAAAAAAAAACCTGAAGTGTTATATCTAATAATGTTGGGATGAGAAACACTAGGAGATTTGGCCAATGGCTGGAATGCAAATAAGCAAAATAATAAAAAGAAGAAAAACAGTTGATTCTGTTGCATTAACTTAATGTGTGAGTGTGTGTGTGTGTGTGTGTGTGTGTGTGTGTGTGTGTGTGTTGAGGTTCTGGAAAGAGGTATATACCTTGTTACATAAAATTAGAATGATACAACTAGCATACAGTTGCACAGAATATTGTGAGTAACAGAAAATTTTAATTGGATATGATACTGATTCTTTAGGCAAAATGTTTTGACACCCTTATCATTCAATAACCTTATCAATTCAGTGGCTTCTACTCTACTATGATACAAAGATTAGGTTGTATAAACAGATATTTGCAGATCACAAAGAAGATCTTTTTGCTGAGATCAATATATTTGTCATGGAGTAGCTACAGTGGCATCTATGCTAGTGTAGCTACCACCACAAAAATTTAGCATATTTTCTAGACCTCTGTGAAGAACAATTGCTTCTTTACTACATAGTACATAAATCAGAATCAATACACTCTCTTCATTTTCTCGATCTTTTAGATATAAGAAGGGAAATTAACATGTTGTACAGTGATCCATCTAAAAATAAGACATTTGTTTTTAAACTAATAGGGCCTTGCTTGGTTAAAAGGGTTCTAGATAATATTATACAGTTGTAATATCCTAGTGTATATGATTTGAGAAACATCTGGCTGTTATCTAATCTTTTTGTCCTTAAGAATTATTTTTTAAATTTTTTATTATTTTATCTTATTACATTTCAAATGTTATCCACTTCCCAACTTCCCCTCTAGAAACCAACTATCCCATCCCTCATTCCTCCTGCTTAAATGAGGGTGCTCCCCCACATACACACACACACACACACACACACACACACACACTTCTACCTCACCACCATAGCAATCCCCTAAACTGGGACATCAGCCTTCAAAGGACCAAATGAGTGGACCTCCCCTACCATTGATGCCAGAAAAGCCCATCCTCTGCTACAAATGTGTCTGGAGCGATGGATGGATCTCTCCACTTGTACTCTTTGGTTGGTAGTTTGGTCATTGGGAACTCTAGAGGGTCTGGTTGGTTGATATTGTGTTCTTCCTATGGGTTGCAAACCCCTTCAGCTCCTTTAGCCCTTCCTCTGACTCCTCCATTGGGGAACCCAAGCTTAGTCTGATGATTGACTGCATGAATCCTCTTCTGTATGGGTCAGAATCTGGCAGAGCCTCTCAGATGACAGCTATATCAGTTTCCTGTCAGCAAGCACTTCTTAGTGTCAGCAATAGTGTCTAGATTTGGTGTCTGCATATAGAATGTATCTCCAGGTGGTGCAGTCTCTGGATGGCCTTTCTTTTAGTCTCTGCTCCATGTTTGTCTCTTTATTTTCTCTAGACAGGAACAATTATGGGTGAATATTTTTGACATGGGTAGGTGGCCCCATCACACAACAGGGCCCATTACTAACCTCTGTATATGGTCTCTACGGGTTTTCTCTTCCCTTTCTTACGTATTTCAGCTAAGGTCATACCAGTTGGGGCCTGAGAGCCTCTTGTTTTCCTGGCATCTGGAACTTTCTGATGGCTTTCCCCAGTTCCCCATCACCCACTGCTATACACCTCTCTTCATTTTCCTGAACCTTTTTACATCTCCCTCATCTATTCCCACACCTGGTTCTACCCCACCTTTTTCCTCCCCATCCTCTTTCCCTCCAAAGTTCCTCCCTCCCTCTACTTCTCATGATTATTTTGTCTCCCCTTCTAAGTAGGACTGAAGGATCTACATTTTTGTCTTCCTTCTTGAGCTTCATACGGTCTGTGAGTTGTATCATGGATATGATGTTGTTGCTTAATACCAACTTATCAGTGAGTACAAACCATGTGTGTTCTTTGCAAGTGAGTTACCTCACTCAGGATGATATTTTCAAGTTCCATCCAATTTCCTAAGAATTTCATGAAGTCATTGTTTTTAATAGCTGAGTAGTAATCCATTGTCTAAATGTACCACATTTTCTGTATACATTCCTCTGTTGAAGAACATCTGGGTTGTTTCTAGCTTCTGACTGTTATAAATATGACTGCTACAGACATAATGGAGTTTGTGTCCTTTTATACATTGGAACATCTTTTGGCTATATGCCCAGGACTAATATATCTTAGTCCTCAGGTAGTACTATATCCAGTTTTCTGATGAACCACCAGACTGACTTCCACAGTGGTTGTACCAGCTGGCAATCCCTCTAGTAATGGAGGAGTGTTCTTCTTTCTCCACATCCTCCCCAGCAACTCCTGTAACCTGAGTTTTTGATCTTAGTCATCCTGACTGGTGTAAGATAGAATCTCAGAGTTGTTTTGATTTGCATTTCCCTGATGACTATGTATGTTGAACATTTCTTTAGGTGCTTCTCAGCGATTTAAGAGTCCTCAGTTAAGAATTATTTGTTTAGTTCTTTAACTCATTTGTAATAGGGTTATTTGGGACTCAGGAGACTAATTTCTTGAGTTCTTTGTATATTTTGAATATTAGCCCTTTATCAGATGTAGGATTGGTAAATATATTTTCCCAATCTGTAGGTTGCCATTTTGTCCTGATGACAGTGTCCTTCAGCTTACAGAGGCTTTTCAATTTTATGAGATCCCATTTGTCTATAGTTGATCTTAGTGCCTAGGCCATTTGTGTTATCCACAGAAAATTTTCCCCTGTGCCCAAGTGTTTGACACTCTTTCTCACTTTCTCTTCTAATAGATTCAGTCAGTCTAGTTTTATGTAGAAGTCCTTGATCCACTTGGACTTGAACTTTTTACAAAGAGATAAGAATAGATCAATTTGTATTCTTCTACAACCCTACCACCACTTAATCCAGCACCATTTGTTGAATATGCTGTCTTTTTTTCCATTGGATGATTTTGTTTTTTTGTCAAAGATCAGGTATCCATAGGTTATCTAATCTTTAACTAAAATAGTTCATTGTTGAAATGGACTTTATCTCATGACCATGCATTAATTTTCATGAGGAATTAATGCATGCTTCCCTGTGTTCAGCTAGCTCTCTCCTCTACTTTTAAACTGACATATAGGTCAGGAAACGTTGAGACTCAAATTCATTATACATCTTCTTACCAGATTTAAATCAATTTGTAGTTATTAATGTCTGTGGATGAGACTTTTGAATTCAAGTCAAAGCTAAAAGGCCAAAACTAGGAGATTTCTAAAATAAAATAATACTCATGGAAAATTTTGTTTGTAATATTTATTCTGCAATCAATAGCAATTAGATTAGATTAAGCCTTTTATTGATTCAACAATGGTTATGAATTGTAACATATATTAGATATCTATACAGAGCTTCATGTCATCTTTAGTATCAAGTTGTTAAGTTTGAATGTACAGTTTCTACGTTTGTGAAAAGTCAATCTTATTACGTTGAGATTTTCCTATATTCTTGGTTGAGGTTAGGATTCTAACTATATAATACAGCTTGTGCAACAATGGGTTCAGAAACAAGGTGGGCATTTGAATGTCTAGTTGGCATATCACAGTATATGGCAGTATAATTGAAAGGTTTCTCAATGAGGTTTACGTTTATTGTAAGACTGAATTTCTCTTAATTTAAGACCTTTACACAGACTTATACCAATCCTAATTTTAAACAAACTTTCTCACTACAGATTTCTATATTTTAATGGGTACATGTCACATTTTTATGTAGCCTTTTTATTCATGATATTCTTTGATAATTCATATTCAGATAATTATGGAATTTGAATCTTGTCTCTAAAGACTGGAGGCCAGATTTTGAGAAGTTATTTATTTTAGGACTTATCAATGATCGACTATATTATAATACTATTACTTACCCATTTTTTTATTGGGATAATTTGGGAACATAAATTTCTACCACAAAATTTTCCATGCTATTCAAGGAAGAAGGGATGGATGATTAATCTTGCTTTATTCTCTAATTTCGTTTAAGATGCTCAAATTTTACAGGGCCTTTTTTTATATACTGTAGCTAGCTAAATCTTTTTTCAAATACAAAGCCACCCCCAAATGTAAAATTTACATTGCAAAAATAACAATGTAAATGCCTTTTGACTATACTTGCTGAATACAATAAAGCAATAGATAATAGATTGTTTGACAGATAGATATATGATAGATAGATAGATAGATAGATAGATAGATAGATAGATAGATGCATAGATAGATAGATAGATAGAAAGATAGATAGATAGATAGATAGATAGATAGAATTGAAAGCCAAATGCCTTTTCAAAAGGTAATCAATCAAATGAAACTTAGTCTAGTCATTGTTGATCTACTACTATTATTGATATAAGAGCTCTCATTGGTTTATGAGCTAGCAGATCACACATTTCAAATACGATTATTAATTTGTCTATTAGTGTTCCGATGCACCAAGTCCTGTTAAAAAATCTGGGAACATCAATTGTTTCAACAAAATATAGTTAATCAAAGTTATAGGTACTAAAAATGTAAATAATTCAAAAAAGAATGTCAAAAACTTTAAAGGTTGCCTGCTAATAGTGGAACTGACAACCCACACAACATACATATAGTAAATGTCAATATTCCAGCTATAGCCCATTACATTTTAACTAGCAAGCAATCTCACTCTTTACTAACAATAACTATTTCAGGCTGTTATTTTAAACCTTTTTGAAACACAACCATCTAAAGAATGACTAGAGAGGAGAAGGTACACATATAGGATCAGATGCTCCTTTAATCTAAATAGTAATAGCATTAATTTCTCAACTAAACAGCACAAATTTTTATGCAGAAAGAAGTTAGTAAACACTCAGTTCTTTCAAAACATTGATAGTATTGGTAGTACATATAGGAATGATCCAACTGTGACAAATACTTTCCATTTAATTTTATACTGTTGCTTTTAATAAACATGAAGAATATTAAAAAGATACATCTACAATTATTGCCTCCTTGTATTTCTGACACTTTTATGAGTAATTTTTAGGCAGCCCTTTTGTATTTATACAAGAAGATTGTGTATTTTGATATTCTTTCAAGATATATGATTTGCTAAGTATCTATTTTTTCACATAACTTTTCAACTGAGTTTATTTTCTATCTTTATATTTAACTCTCTAGACTCAATCTGGAAGTCTTCTTTGACTCAGAATAATGTACTAGAAAATGTGTAAAAATCTCTGCCCTTGACTATTAGACACTGAGTTTTCAATACTTTCTTACCCGAAAGTTTTATATTCATATTTCATTTAGTAAAACTATGAACAGTCCCATGGCCCAAGCCAAAACTATCAGTGAGTTGATGGTGACATGTTTCAGAATATGTTTCCAAACTTAAGATATTTTAAATGCTGAATACTGAATCAGATAGAAATTGAAAAATATTAAAGTTCAATTGAATTCCATTTTACCTTCACCCTGAGGAAATAAACTCATATACTCAGAAAATAGAAATATTCAAAACTTACTAATTGTTGCCTTGCTAGTTTTTCACTGAAGAGCTGTGTTTGAACCAAAAACCCACTGTAGAAGGAAACAATCAACTTCTGCCAGTTAGTTGTCCTTTTATGTACTGGAGCAGGTTGCTTTGTGGGTCTTCCAATGACCTCATAGACATGTGATACTTCCTTGACCTATTGAGGCTCATATCTTTCCTGACTCACTAATAGGTGGAATATTTCAATTCAGAATTTGTAGGAAACTTCCATATAACACTTGGGCATGTACTAGCTGAAAATGCAAGATCTTTTCATAATTTCTCACTATTTATTGAATTAAGTATCTGTGTATCAGAATTTGCATTCATTTTACATTTCAAAATTCTATCTACATTTATTTATTTTATTATAAAGACACTAGAGTAGATGGACATGTGTTGTATTAGAGGATACATGGCCTATTGTATTATATTTTTATCATAATCCAATTTCCAAGTCAATGATGTCTATTTATCAATCAAAATTAGATGTCATACTGTGACTTTGTTTATATCATATTAATGAACTCATTCATCTTAATGAACTTAAATAATACCTTCCATGAGTATAAATATGAGTGTAAATAAACTGTTTAGTAAGCATTTTTACTGAGTGTTCATTCATTCATTCAAATCAATCCCAGATAATATCCAAAGAGATTCTTTAAATCATTTAAGAAATATGTCCTAGGGCCAGTCGTTCCACTGCTACTGGAGAGGGAATATTCAGGTCCATGTCTCCAAGAGCTGCCTCTGCACTAACATCCTACCCTTGTGCCCTCAATTAAAGGGGTCACTTGATGACTGCAGCTGTGGCAGGTAAAAGGAGGATAAATGTTCCAACCCAGGTAAGTAGCCTCATTGTCTTTGCATTTTAAACTGCAGCAGCAATGGGGAGTTCAACAATGAAGCAATGATATCTGAGAACAAAGGAACACTAGCCAACCTAAATGTCAGCACATTTCATATGATTGAGTGAAAACATTGCAGCAGACCTGTGTGGAAGCTGGCAGAGAGAGTATGTGTACTTCTGAGATCATTTATTTAAAGCAGATTTAGTATAGATTATTTAAACTTTATGTATATCAAATTCAATATGAGTGAACACTCCAGATTCTTTGTTGGGCCTGAAGATGCAGAAATCAATCCTGGAAATTATCTTCGCTTCTTCCAACATGCTGATGAAGAGCAGGAGGAGGAAGAGAAGGAGGAATCTCTACCAGAAAGACAGATTGTCATTGAAATATGTTCCTTGGCAAAAAATCCAAATCCAAACACATGAAGGAAATTCTGGAATGGATATCCCTGTTTAAATACATCACAGTAGCAGTTTTTGTAGAGGAAGTTATTTTGAATGAACCTGTGGAAAACTGGCCTTTATGTGATTGTCTTATTTCTTTCCATTCTAAAGGATTTCCACTGGACAAAGCAGTTGCCTATGTAAAACTCAGGAATCCATTTGTAAGCAATAACATGAATATGCAGTATATCATACAAGATAGAAGAGACGTTTATAGCATTCTTCAAGCTGAAGACACCCTACTTCCTTAGCATGTAATTCTGAATAGTGATCCAAATAACCCGAAACAATGCAACATGATTGAAGGAAAAGATCATGTAGAAGTGAATGGAGAAGTTTTCTAAAAGCCGTTTATGGAAAAGCTGGTCAGTGCAGAAGATCACAATGTTTACATTTATTATTCAACATCCACTGGGGTTGGAAGTCAGAGACTTTTCAGGAAGATTGACAATAGAAGTAGTGCGTATTCCTCAGAAAGCAACATGTGAGGACGGAAGGTTGCTTCAGGACTTCCCAAGCCATATATTGCTCTCTTAGCTTCCGCTTCCCACAAAGAGGTCCTTGGCCTTTACCACGTAGGAATAACACCTCCATGCAAATAAGGCATCCCCAAGCCCTCAAACCAAACCAATAGAGGTTACCTGTTCTCCCCCCAAAACTGTATATATATCCCCAGAGCTCAAAGTAAAGAGTGCTGTGTGGTGTAAGACCTCCCGCTGTTGGAGTGCTTTTGTGATCCCTCGCCAGTTGCTGGCTATCCTGCACATTTCAAAGAACAACTCTCCTCTCTCCTCTCCTCTCAGCAGGCAGAGCGAACTGAGAGAGCTGTAATACTTTTCTTCCATGGGCTCTCACGAACTACCCCAGGAAAGAGGGAACTGAAAGAGCTGGTAACACTCTCCCGCATTTGAAGGCTGGGACGGAGGTCCTGCTCCGTGACTGAAAAGCTTGCTGTGCCCTAGCTCACAGCTGCGCTCTCCCTCATCGCCGCTGCTGCCATCCCTGCCTCTGGGGTTCTCGAGCGACCAGAGGCCTCCTCAGAGCACGAGAACCGCTGTCCTGCTGGCTGCCAAAGGCCCCGGGCTGGCTCGGCAGGTGCCTTCCACGCCCCCGACCCCAGAGTCCGTCCGCCTGCCCCCGCAGGCCCAGCCTGGAGCAGATGCCCACCGCAGCGCTCCTCCTCCTGCCCAGGTGGCCCGTGACCGCCTCCAGCGCCTGCCGCCCCGCCAGCCGCCACTGCCCTTGGTGCCCTGCGGCAGTTCCTCCAGCCGCTCTTTCCGGGTCTTGTGCTTCTGCTCCTGCCAGCACGCCCGCCTGCAATCCCTAGGCGCGAGCAGTGCACAACACTCTTTGGTACTTTTTCTCCTTGATGCACAAATAATTGTTGGAAACACTTGAAATTACTCACAAACTAAATAGCTAAATAAAATTCTCAAACATTGGATATGGTGTAACTTACGGAAGTAAACTGTAGCTTGAAGCTTATGTTTAGAACAAGTACTGGACCTTTATTCCATAAATAGTTATTGTAATTCTTCGAAAGAGACTTTGAATCTTAAATCATCCTATATGAACTGACTTCTAGAAAATAGGCACACTATATTATCTTGGTTGTTTAAAAAGGGATGGGATACAGAAGTTCCAAATATATACAAATAAATAAGTTCATATACTTCACTTGAAATGGATTATATGGTGATAAATCTTGTAAACAATTGAATGTATGTACATTTTCTCTATGTGAATATGTGGTTAATTTGCTTATTATGGGGGTGTGAGGAGATTACTTTTATTTTTTAAGTGGAATGAATTAAAATTCTTTTTAGAATAAGAATGACTTGAAAAAAGAAAACAAAACAACAAAAACAAACAAAAATGAAATACATCCTAAGACAAATGAAAACATCTTACCTCAAAATTTTTATGGTAGGCAAAAAATAATAAATCTGTTTGTTATCACATTTTAATATCTATGATAGAAAAATATTCTATGAATTCTATTGAAATTATTCCTTTTTATATAGTAAAGATTTTAAAGAAAATTCTAATTATGCTTCAATGAAATAGATCTGTTTTTTTATTGCATTAATTAAATTTGTTTAAAGGTTCTCTCCCTTTAGAACTCTTTAATCTGAGCAGGACTGTGGGCTAATGGAAAAATGTATGGCCTATGAATCCTAATATTCTCTCTGAAATTAAACTAACCCTATGATTCTGAGTCACTTAACCTCAATGAACATCATTTGCTTCATCCATAAAAATGAGGATGATTATTGAACTAGATCAGAGATTCTTAAACTTTATTTTGCAGTTCTTTTTTTTGATTATTGTGCTTTAATTTTATTGTTATTTAATATGACATTTTTTCCTTCAAGTAATATCCTTGTAAAGCATAAATCTTTCTTAGACTTTAGAGAAAAGAACATGAATATAATTGATCTTTCAGTAAGAAGATTATTATAAAATTCTAAAACATGTATTTTCATTTAAATTTTAATTACTTCTGGAGAAAGTAATCCAAAGTGGGTTTTATTTATACTTTATCAAGGGTGAATGTGCAATGCTAACAATGTCTCAACTCAATGATCTACATCCTTAAATCTCTAAAAATCATATTGGGTTGGCAAATTTTAATGCATGATAATTCCCAAGCTCTGATTTGAGAATTTCCCTTTTTCCTTTTACCTGAGAGCTTTTCTCCATTTCCTATGCATTTTAAATATAAATGGATCTTCATAAATGGTAAGTGAACACGAGAATATCAATTTATTTTCAAGCACAAATGATGAATATTTTAAAAGTGTCTGGTACTTTATAATCTAAACTATTTCAAAACTAAAGTTTTATTTCTTTAATCATTAGCATGTTTTACAGTGCACTATCTAATACTGGTAAATAGATAAAATAACTTATAATAAAATTGAAGAATTATGTTATAAAAATACAACATGAATGTAGATAGCTGGAAAATTATAAAACTTTAGAAAGCTTAGACAGTGTACCATTTTACCAGCAGCACAATAACCCCAAATGTTGACACAAACTAACCTATTGGCCTCTTAGAGATATATTTAATGTTATCTATTCATAACAATTAAACCTTTGCTTACACTGAATTGATTGCTTCACTTCTAATTGTCATTGTTCTTAACTTTGCTGTACTATTTTTTCCTGGAGAAAGGACAGATGTTTTGTAGTTCTTTTGTTCTGTCATAAAGCAGCATCTACAATGATAATACTCATTGTCATTATGATTCTTAGAGCACATAGTTACATTTCTTTCATTCATATTATATGATATTATTATTCAAGTTGTATAAATGTTACGTATCTTAATGATGCTACTTTTAACATGATGTTCTGTCCATACTCCAATGTTGGTAACTTAATAAATTCTATTTATATTTGTAAATGTTTATTTCTTCCTCAACTCATGTTGTCCTCTCATATCAAATATACTTTCATCAAATCCACATTGGTAAAGAAAACACTTATTATTTTAAAGCAAAAACAGAAACAAGAAAATGATATTACCTTGAAGAAAGAAAGGAATGGAATAATATTCATGTTACAATTTTAATATTTTACTGAGTACAGAACTTTAATCTTTAGTTTTAATTTGTTGATTAGGGTTTGTACATTTCTAACTGCAGTTCTTCCTCCTAATAGTCTTGATAGAAACATATTATATTACCAATCCCATTTCTAAAACTTCATCAGGCTGGAATTGCAGTCTCTAAAGAGGCAGTATGTATACAAAATTGCCTGTATAATTCCCATGTATTTGTGATTTGGACTAAGTGGTTGCTATTCATATATTTTCTAGAATAGAACAGATAAATTCTTAATTTTAAATAATTCCAAACATCTTGGGTGTGGTGACACATATCTGGCACATACTCTCAATGTTTGAGAGAGATAGCAGAAGGAGACTCTGGGGTTTATGGATTTCACCATCTGCCACATAGGAATTTCAATCTAGAAAGACCTTCCTGTATTTAAAATATATAATTAGAGAGGTTAATACAATAAGTATTATATGAAAGAAGTGAGGAAATTATTGTGATTAACAATTAAGTGGTTAAGGAGATATAGAAAAGGGGGAGACAGGTGATGGTTTAACCAAACTCAGTTATGTGTTAAAAAAAAAAGAATATGTCAACCTACGTGTTAACAAGATAGTTATTATGTTATTATATGCTGAACATAGTTTGCCCTATCCCCTTTAACCAGCCCTCCCTCTACCTTTTCCGTACAGCCCCAATCCACTTTTATGTTTTTATTTAGAAAGGAGTAGGCCTCCCACAGTTATCAACCAAAACATGTTATATCACATTCCATTATGACTAGGCACATCCCTTCTTATTAAGACTGGATAGGGGAACCCAGTATGAAAGGATACTAAAATCTGACAATACAATCAGAGACAGCATCTGCTCCCACTGGAGGATTCCTACTTCAAGAACATGGTACACAAATATAGCAGATGTCAAGAGTGCCTAGGTCAGTCTTGTACCATCTCGCTGGATGGAAGTTCAATCTTTATAAGTCTTTATAGGCCCAGGTTGTGGAGAGCCGCATAGTGCTGCGCCTTTAAGATGGCACTGGTCTCTGCCTTCTGCCACCTGCTGGCGAGGACTCTTAGGAGTAAACAAGTCCTTGCCACCTGTTGGCTAAGACTCTTAGGAGTAAACAACTCCTTATATGGCAGTGGCAGTTGATCTGGCTTGTCTCCCTGTGTGTGGACCTATCTGCTGTTGCCATGTGGCAGACGGGGGTTGGCTAGTCCTAGAGTACTTAAGCCTGGGAGCCGCTTCCCCCAGGGTCATCAGTTAGAAGATTGTTCAAAGGTCCTGAATAAACTGCTTGGAGAAGAGCTCGTCCGTTGCGTCTTCCTTGCTGGTCGAGGGTGGACGCGACAACTGGCGGCCCATACGGGAACAGTGAAGCTCAGCACTTCAAGCAGTCAGGGTGGTGCACCGGTAAGTTCCCAGGTTAAGTTGGGACAAGGGAAGGCCCTTGGTAAAAGAGGCAATAAAGTTTCCGGGTAGGAACGATAAAGCTCCCAGGTCATTGGGATGAGACAAAGCTCCCAGGTTATTGGGAGGAGACAAAGCTCCCAGGTTATTGGGACGAGGCAAAGTTCCCAGGTAAATGGGACAAGGGAAAGTTGTGGAATAAGGGAAAGTTTCCGAGGTGAGTTGGAACAGTAAAGTCTGCGGAGCGGAGCACAGCCATTTTGCTCTTTGCTGCAGACCAAGAGAGAGCGGGAAAAGTTTACATTGTTGCAGACCAAAAGTGAAAGGCACAGTGTATCGAAAGTATGGGCGCTTCTCAGTCACACCCAGTTTTTTTTGGCTCTTCAGGAGCTGCTGTTATCTAAAAGTTTGAAACTCAAGAAAAGCACCCTTGAAAGGTTTTTGGATGAGTGCGATACCATTGCTCCTTGGTTCGCAGTTTCTGGTAATTTAACTATCGCTTGTTGGGATAAACTGGGAAAGGATCTAGACTTTGCATGGGGTCAGGGAACGCTCAAGTCAGGGGTCAGACCTGTGTGGAAGCTTATCAGGAACTGTTTGGAGGATCAGAGGTGCTGCAGGGCAGTAGAGGAGGGTCAGACTGCCCTGGAAATGCTGAAAGAGGAGCGCTCAGTTAAGTCAAGCGGGAAGGAGGATTCTGACACAGACTGGTCAGATACTGATGAGGAGCTTCAAGCTCTGATTGAAAAGGTAGAGAAACACCCTCTGAAAGAAGGAAAGAAGAAAAGGGAGGTAGACAAAGACCCAGAGACAACTGTGGGGCCACCATTGGTAGTGCCTCCTACTCCTCCATCATATAATGCCCCAAAGCGCCCCTATTGGAGGCTCGGGACGTTCATTTTGCCCAGAGGTGTGGCGAGCAGTGAGATCGCAGTTGCAACTTGCTTGCCCAGTTTTTCAAGATGTACAAGGTAATCGCTATGAGGAGCCTCTTGATTTTAAGGCCATAAAATCTTTGGCAGAATCAGTTAGGACATATAGCATTACGGCCTCATTCACTCTGGCTCAAGTTGAGGCATTAAATAAACATTGTATGACACCTAAACCGTTGTATAATATTTTAAATGGTGACTCGGCTCTTGATTCTCCTAGACAATTAACAGAAGAGGCAAGAAAGGCCTTATGCAAGGTAGAGGAAAGGTTACAAAGTGCCTTTCTGCAGAGATGGCAAGAGGGTCAACCCATTGTTTTGTGCATATTTGCCACCAATGGGCCAGCCTATACGGCCAATTCATTCACCTCCTTTTGCAAACAAATGGAGATACACCTAAACCATGGCTTACCATATAACCCTCAAGGGCAGGGTATTGTGGAACGTGCTCATTGCACCTTAAAAGAATGCCTACAAAAACAAAAAGGGGGAGTAGGCCAAGGCCGTGCCCCCAAGGAGAGAATATCGTTAGCCTTATTTACCCTAATTTTTTTTAAATTTGGATGTCCATGGCCGCTCAGCTGCGGACAGACATCAGAATTCTCATGGCCCCTCTAGAAGCATGGTAAAATGGAAAGATGTCCTAATAGGCTCCTGGTGAGGGCCTGATCCCGTGCTGACCTGGGCACGAGGTTCTGTTTGTGTTTTTCCTCAGGACCAGCAAGATCCAGTGTGAGTGCCCTAGCGCCTGGTGCGGAAGGTTCGCCATGAAGACCCTCCTGAGGCTCGAGATGATGATGGTGACAGTGACACCAGGGTTAGAGACTGAAGGAGCTGGAGGCATCTAGAGAACCCCTGCTTTGTGACATCTTCCTCTTGACCAAGTGGGCGGGTTTAGGATCCTTGGCGATACTCATGGTGCTAGCCTCCTCTATCTGCCTGTGGTTTATTTGCAAGGTTACGGTTACACAAAAACGGAATGCATCCATGATTATCCAAGCCTTTACTGCCTTTGAGGCCAGACAGTCCCCCCAAGCTTGGCTGCCAGCCATCAAGCCTTGAGTCATCGCGTTCAGGTTGCGAGGCTAAGCACTGCACTTGAGATATGCTGTCAGCTGCTAGCAGCCTCAAGGGGAGCAAGTCTGATTGATGCGGGTTAGTGCCATCCTTTCCCCCAACCGGTCCCAATGTTGTTCCCACCTCAGCAAAAATCGGCACTGAACGGATCTGACACTGCCTGGGCTGGGATGCTCAGGGAGGGTTAGTACAAGTCCGTCATTCTTTCTGAGATCAGACCTCTACTCTCACCTGTTTCATATAAAAACAAAAAGGGGGAACTGTGGAGAGCTGCATAGTGCTGCGCCTTTAAGATGGCACTGGTCTCTGCCTTCCGCCACCTGCTGGCGAGGACTCTTAGGAGTAAACAAGTCCTTGCCACCTGTTGGCTAGGACTCTTAGGAGTAAACAACTCCTTATATGGCAGTGGCAGTTGATCTGGCTTGTCTCCGTGTGTGTGGACCTATCTGGTGTTGCCACGTGGCAGACGGGGGTTGGCTAGTCCTAGAGTACTTAAGCCTGGGAGCCTCTTCCCCTGGGGTCGTCAGTTAGAAGATTGTTCAAAGGTCCTGAATAAACTGCTTGGAGAAGAGCTCGTGCGTTACATCTTCCTTGCTGGTCAAGGGTGGACTCGACACCAGGTCAGTCAATTATATAAATTTTCTTGTGATGTCCTTGAAAAACTGGATCCTATAATCCTTTCTTTCCCTCTTCCACAGGATTTCCCAAATTAAACCAAATGTCGGTCCATGGGTCTCTGTATCTGTTTCTATCAGTTGATGGATGAAAATTCTCTGATGAGTATTGGGATAGACACCAATCTATAAGTATAGCAGAACATCATCAAGCACCATTTCATAGATTATTTATTTATTAGTTTATTTATTTATTGATCGATTTATTGCTATTCATGTTTAATTCTATCCTAGATCTCTGGGCTATTCAGATCAGCTGTCCTGGTCCTCCAGGCAGTATCAGAGGTGGGCTCCCACTCATGTCATGGGTCTCAGTTTGGATCAGGTAGCCACTTGTACAATTATTGTATGACCTTCAAAAGGCCTAGCACATTTTCTAAGCAGGATAAATTGTAGGTTGAAAATTATGTGGCTGGATTGGTGTTCCAATTGTTCCACCAGATTTATTGCCAGGATAGACAAGATGACCAGAATAGGGTCTGAATACCCCATTGCTAAGAGTCATAGCCAGAATTACCCTTGGAGTTTCATGGTAGTTTCCACTGCACTATCGTATCCCCAAGACACATATTTTTAAGGAATTCGAATATAATAAGCAGCCAGCATTAGTGGACAGTAATTGAAGTACTAAGCTGGAGATATCTATACAAACAATGCAAGCCATTGCCATTACTTGTGTATACAACCATAGCTATACACTAAAACAATATTGATGAAGATACCACATCCTTTTAGTATATTATTCATACACAGACAGACAGACAGACAGACAGACAGACAGACAGACTTATAGATTTGTCTGGTAATACTTTCTATAAACCAGGATCATCTTATTTTATTTTTCCTGTTTTAGAATTTATTCATAAAGTTCTAGTATTTCAAAATCAACAACGGGTTTTATTTCAGGTTGTGATGGATGAGTTCTCTATTGTAGTTTTACACTATTGAATTTGTTCAACCTCATAAGTATGTATTTTTAAATAGCACACAGTTTACTTTATTTATTCTATTTAACTTCTTTAAGTGCTCATAAGTTAAGATAGTTTCTGCTAAAGATAGTTTTTGAAGTGTTCAATTTTTTTAAAAAATGGATTTTTTAAAATCAGGATATTAGCAGAAGACATGAGAAATGGGTCAAAATTATGCATTAAAATGGCATGTTTATATGTCAATTTAGAAAAGGATAAAATGTTGTTTTAATCGTCAATTGGATATAAGATATAAGAACCTAGAAAGAATGTTAATACAGTATTATTTAGATCATGTTGGACAAGAATCATAGATATGGGAGACTACTGTTAGTATTTATTAATATGAAAAGCCTCAATCTATTTTGGGCTGTACCATTCTCTAAATGAGGATTCTTGAACAATATAAGAGAAGGTAAATTTAACTGAGGACAAACAAGCCAGCAAGAACTCATGCATTTATTCTTTTTTTCTCCTAACCGTGGATATGAATATGTAAGTTCCAACCTTGACCTGCCAGCAATAATAAAGTATAACCAAGAATTATAAGACAATAAAACTGTTTTTCCCTAACTTGTTATTTGATAAAATATTTTAGCTTAATAGAAATGACATACCTTTGCAACATATATTGAGAACATGAATCAGTAAAAGTTGATTACAGGAGAGAAATTAAAAAACAAATATTAGTGTGGTTTTTAATGATTTATATTTTGAAAGAGATGCTAATAAAAAAAAACTTAAGATCTAAAATTGGTTAAACTTGATATAAGGTTGGTTTGCTCTCTTATTTTTGTTTTATAGGAAAACTTTTGCACATATATTAGAACATGTGTAACTAAAAGTAGTTTTACTTATAAGTCACTCACTCACAATTAACTTTTTTATTTAGTTTTATGACTTTTTAGTTATATTAAAAACAAGTTACACTTACACATTTTGCTGAGGTTCTTGCCAATTACTCAGTGTAATTGTATATATTGTTTGATGAATGCCTATTATATAACTACTATTGACAGATAATGTCTACCTTATGGCATAACAAAGGAAGGTAAGAGAAGCAACACATCTGAGAGCACAGGATATTTGATGAAGCACCTTAACTTTTCTGACAATTTGGATTGTGAAACTTCAATGGCAATATTCGAAAAGCCATAACGAATTCTTGCATGCTCAGGAAAAACAATTGAGTACTTTCAGGATTGTGTGCCTCTGATGCCTTGGCATTAAAGTCACTCTCATGGTTGGCTCTTGTGTTGATTTTTCCTTAAAGAATACTTTTATACAGTTTGTGATTATTAGATGTGATCCATTTCTGCCTGTAGTCACTAGCAAGAGGCTTTTGAGTAGGAACTGAGAGTGCTTTTGTCATTAAGATGTGCAAGTTTTCTGTGGAGAGTTAAAGAGCTTTAGGATCCCAGTGATGAGCTAGAGAGTTTCCAGTGAGGAACAAGTACATGCCTATTATGTTCCATTTCCTAAAACTGTGAAAAGTAAGGTGACAAAGTCTCTTTGTAAATAATAAAGCAAATATTTCAATGCCATTAGACATAGTCCAAACTTCTGTGAAACCTGTAGTTCCAGGAGAGCTCCTTTAACTAAGTTGTGAACACCAATTGTAACAGTCTTCATTAAAGACATTACTTTGTCAAAGTTACACTGTCCATCTATAAATAGCTCAGAAAAAATGTTTCATTCTCTAATCTTTACATATTATAGACAAAGCATATATTATTTTATAGAGTAAGTTTGTTTAAATGGGCATAATAACATTAAATATAAATGGTGAGCTAGGTGTATAAGTTAGTGTTACAGCATGCATCCAACATGTATAATGCCCTAGGTTCATACTCAAGCAGTACACAACAATTCAATTGAAAATAGTAAACTTCTTAAAATGGTATACATCAGGATAAAAAAAAAAAGGTAGAAAAGTTTTACCATACTGAAGAATTTTTTAAATTTACTTTGGATATTAAATATCTACCAGATTAAGAAAATTTGATTAATCATAGAATATTTAATAATGTTACACAATTTTCTGTACCTCATTTTTTAACTGCCAGCATCTCAACCTAAACTATTATCATGTTTTCAAAAAATGGTCTTCCCAGTACATGTGTGGGAAATTTTCATATCGCCTTTGATTTATTTTTAAGTTCTGAAGTTATGTTATGAGAAGATATTAATATCAGAACCATCACAGGTTCTGGCCAAATTTTAAATTTTATTTTATGATTACCACAATTAATTTCAAATGTATAAGAATTTATAATGAATGTAATAAATTTGCCTAAACACTTCTATATTTAATTTTTATTTTAATTACTAGATCATATCATACTAGTTCAGTTTGTTCCTCTTATTTTGATATCAAATATAAAATATATTTGTGTTGCAATAATGAGAAACTAAAATACATCCTTTACTCTTTCTTCACTTCAAATACAATTTTAGTTATGGACAATTTGGTTCAAGTATCATTTGATGAACTTGAATTTTTCTAAGGTATGAAGAAAATCTATGTAAAAAATTATCATAATTCTTGGTATATTGTAGGTGGTCAAGGAATTTTTTATTAAAATAATATTTATGATTATTTATCCACTGTGATCAAAAATCTTGCATATGGTTTATCTAATTTTAAGCTTCAATAAATACTCTGATGTCATATATATCATTATCTTATTTTCTCACCTTAAAATCGGAGGTTCAGGAACCGTGAAATATTTCTGGAATTGCAAAACTAGGAGATTAATTAACATAAGAATTTTAAATCCAGTGTATGACAAGCTCACAGGATTTCTGGGAAATTAAGTAGCCAGTAAGTGTCCATATATAGGATAAATTTATGTGAGAATTATTCTGGTTAAATTTGTGTTTAAAACTATATCATGATAACAGCATTTTTATTTATTTTGACATATATTCCTGTGGAAAGCCGCGGCTTGTGCTGACAGCATTCGCCATTACAAGATGGCGCTGGCATCCGGTGCTCCTCCAAGTAAACAAGTAAACCGCGCATGTGCTATGGTAAAAGCGCGCCAAATCACGGCCCATCCCGGGGCATAAAATGCATTCCTGAGCAAGCAGCCAATCAGATATGAACACGCCCCTCCAGGGGTATATAAGCAGTACCTTTTCTGGGCCCGAGGTCTTCCTCTTCACATCGCAATAAATGTTTGCTGCAGAAGGATCCTGGTGTCCGTGTGCGTTCTTGCTGGCGAGACGATTGCGCGGGTCACAGCTGGTGCCACAAACTGGGAAACTCACCATTGCCGGCGCCGAGGAGACCCTCCACTCGCGGAGTGGGTTCAGAACTGCAGGACAAAGGTAAGCTCTGAGAGGCATGTTTGGCCTTGATCTATCTCGTCTCCCTCCCCAGTTGGCAGGAACTCTAGAAGCTCTCGCTATTGTGCTAGCGGAGCTCGTTCTCTTCCTTCTGGTTTTGCAGGATGAGAAATGCCACTCGACTGTAGCGGCGGGCCAGGGAGTGCTAGAGGGGTTGCAAGATGGCATGTCAGAAACCGAGCGGGATAAACTGTTGGGAGCTCACAAAGAAAAACGAAAAGGCACGCCTAAGAAAAAAGACCCTTCCAAGTATGCACAGTCCACCGAAGCGAAAGATAAGGGAAAGGACGCCCTGGGAGAGAGACATAGTAAAGGAGAAAAGGCCCCAGAAAAGAAACCTCTTTGTCCAGTAAAGGAGCTGGAGGCCTCGGGGCTTGGTGGCTCTGAGTCGGAGGAGCTAACTTCCTCTGAGGGGGAGGACTTAGACGAAGGGACAGCCCACTATGAGGAGAAAAGATACCATCCAGATGAGTGGCCACCACCGCAAAATCGAAAGCAAAGGAAAATGGGAGATAGAAACCGCACGGCCTTTCAGCCTGTCACGCCCTCCCAACCTATTGTTCCTGGTGCACTTACGCCTTATGTGGACGAGTGCTGCTCAGACTCCTTCCTTTCAAAGGAAGACAAAAGAAGGATGTTACAAGCCTTTCCGGTATTTGAGGACACAGGGGTAGGCTGTGTCCACACACCTGTAAAGTATGCCCCTATCAAGGAACTTGCTGAATCGGTTAACAAATATGGAGTTGATGCTAATTTTACAGTTATGCAGCTTGAGAGATTTGCCACTATGGCAATGACTCCGAGTGACTGGCAGAATACAGTAAAAGCTGCTCTCCCTAATATGGGACAGTAAATGGAATGGAAAGCTTTATGGCATGATGCTTCTCAAGCAAAGGCAAGGGCCAACGCTAGTGCAGAAGGCAAGCAGAGACAGTGGACTTTCGAATTATTAACAGGGCAAGGACAGTATGTTGCCGACCAGACAAACTATGATTGGGGAGCATACGGCCAGATCTCCGCTGCTGCTATTAAAGCATGGAAAGCCTTCTCTAAGAAGGGGGAGGCTGGGGGAAATTTAACCAAAATATTGCAAGCCCCCCAGGAGTCATTCTGAGACTTTGTGGCTAGAATGACAGAAGCAGCAGGCAGACTTTTTGGAGACCCAGAGCGAGTTAAACCACTGATAGAACAACTGGTGTATGAAAATGCCTCACCAGAATGCAAGAGAGTTATTACCCCTAGAAGAAGCAAAGGGCTGACAGATTGGATAAAGGTCTGGCGAGGACTTGGAGGCAGACTGACCAATGCTGGCCTTGCAGCAGCTATTTTGCAAAGCCAGAACCACTCAAGTCCTGGCGGCCGTAAAGTATGCTATAACTGTGGCAAACCGGGTCATTTGAAACGAGAATGTCGTACTCCCATGCAAAGGAGAACCCCTGGGCTATGCACTAAATGCAGGAAGGGCTATCATTGGGCCAATGAATGTCGCTCGGTTAGGGACATTCAAGGAAAGATTATTCAGCATGATCCCTCCCCAGCAGGAAGAGATGAAGGCACTCCAAAAAACGGGTATCAGGGCCCCAGGTCTCAGACCCCAAAAAGTATAGGACACAAGCCTGCAACCGGGGGACACCTCTAGCTGCAGAGCTACAAGAGGTTCTGCAGGGTTGGACCTCCGTTCCACCTCCCAATTCTTACTAATGCCACATGAGGGCGTGCAACCTGTCCCAGTTGATTTTAAAGGTCCCCTGCCTGAGAGAAGTGTTGGCCTTATTTTAGGTCGCTCTTCTCTTACCTTGAAGGGGCTTGTGGTTCATCCTGGTGTGATAGACCAAGACTATACCGGGGAACTTCAAGTTCTCTGTTCTTGTCCACAAGGCATATTTTCTATCTCCCCTGGAGATAGGATTGCTCAATTGGTTATTCTTCCAAGTTTGCATAATTGTTTCCCATCCACCGGGGTGCCTAGAGGTGCCATCGGGCTTGGTTCTCCAGGAACTGACTTTGCTCATTTGGTAGTAGATCTCAAAACTAGACCCACTTTACAATTAACAATAGAAGGGAAGAGTTTTACAGGGATTTTAGACACAGGAGCTGATAAAAGTATTATTTCCTCGAACTGGTGGCCTAAGACGTGGCCTGTTACACAATCATCCCACTCCTTACAAGGGTTGGGATATGAGGCCAGCCCTGTAGTCAGTTCACACTCCTTGACTTGGCAGACACCAGGGTGTCAGACAGGAAACTTTATACCTTATGTGCTTCCTCTCCCCGTTAACCTCTGGGGAAGAGACATTTTGCAAGACTTGGGACTGACATTAACTAATGAGTACTCTCAACAAGCTATTGATATTATGAAAAGGATGGGATATAAGGAAGGAAAAGGCCTAGGCAGAAAAGAACAAGGAAGGTTAAACCCAATTTCACAAGAAAGTAATACAGGAAGACAAGGTCTGGGTTTTCCCTAGTTGCCATTGAGGGCTCTATGCCCATACCCTGGCTTACACAGGAAGCCGTGTGGGTTCCTCAGTGGCCCCTATCCTCTGAGAAATTAGAAGCTGCTACAAGGCTGATTGAGGAACAAGCACAGCTTGGTCATTCAGAGCCTTCTACTTCTCCTCGGAATACCCCTATTTTTGTTATAAAAAAGAAATCAGGAAAATGGAGACTTCTCCATTATCTAAGGGCCATTAATGCACAGATGCGGCTGTTTGGCTCAGTGCAATGAGGCCTACCTCTGCTCTCTGCTTTACCAAAGCAGTGGAGGACAATAATTATAGACACTAAGGATTGTTTTTTCTCCATTCCCCTACACCCGCAAGATAGGCAAAGATTTGCATTCACCTTACCTGCTGTTAATCACCTTGAACCAGACAAGAGATATCATTGGAAAGTTTTGCCTCAAGGCATGGCCAATAGTCCTACTATTTGTCAACTGTATGTACAAATGGCCCTTGAACCCGGTAGGAAACAATTTCCTTCCCTGCTTTTGATTCATTTTATGGATGATATTCTTATCTGCCATAAAGAATTGACCATTTTGCAGAACTCATACCCTTTATTAATTGCTACATTAGGACAGCGGGGTCTGCATATTGCCACAGAGAAGGTTCAAATTTCAGAAATTGGTTCCTTTTTAGGGACAGTTATTTACTCTGAGAAAATAGTTCCTCAAAATTTAGAAAATCGCAGCGATCATTTACATACCTTAAATGATTTTTCAAAAGTTATTAGGTAATATAAATTGGTTAAGACCATTTTTGTAAATTCCCTCTGCTGAATTGAAACCTTTGTTTGACATTTTGGAAGGAGCCTCTCATATTTCCTTGCCAAGAGCACTAACAGCAGCTGCAACCCGTGCTCTGCGAATGGTAGAGGATGCCTTGCAAGAGGCCCAGCTAAAACGCATTGATGAGACCAAAACTTTTAATTTGTGTGTCTTTAAAACCAGACATTTACCAACTGCTGTGTTATGGCAGGACGGGCCCTTATTATGGATTCATCCTAATGCATCCCCAGCAAAGATTATTGAATGGTATCCAGATGCAGTTGCTCATCTTGCCCTTTGGGGATTAAAAGCAGCTATTACTCATTTTGGAAGGGAACCTAAGGTTTTGATAGTGCCATATACTACATATCAGGTTCAAACATTAACTGCTACCTCTGATGTTTGGGCCGTGCTGGTCACCTCCCTTAATGGTCAAATAGATGATCACTATCCTAAACATCCCATTCTACAATTTGCCTTAACTCAAGCTATTGTATTTCCAAATATCATATCTCAGAAGCCGCTCCTGGATGGAGTGATTGTTTACACAGATGGGTCAAAAACAGGTGTGGGTGCCTATGTAGTTGATAATAAAGTCACTGCCAAACAATACCATGAAACCTCACCTCAAATTGTGGAATTCTTGGTAGTATTAGAGAGGTTCTTGAAACCTTTCCAGGCCCTTTAAATATTGTTTCAGATTCCTTTTATGTAGTAAATGCAGTTAAAGTCTTAGAAGTGGCTGGGCTAATTAGACCATCTAGTAGACTTGTGGAAGTTTTTCAAAAGATTCAATTTGCTTTAGTTAATATGGAGATTCCCTGTTTCTATTACACATATTAGGGCTCACTCAGGTCTACCAGGTCCAATGTCTCATAGGAATGACCTAGTGGATCGAGCCACAAAGTTGGTTGCTATCGTCCTATCCTCAAAATTGGATTTGGCCAAAGATTTTCATAAAAAATTTCATGTGACAGCAGAGACGTTACGTCGTCGGTTTGATATAACTAGAAAAGAAGCTAGAGATATAGTTACTCAATGTCAGAATATCAATTTTTACCACTGCCTCATGTAGGAATTAATCCATGAGGAATTTGGCCACTACAGATTTGGCAAATGGATGTTACTCACATCCCATCCTTTGGCAAATTGCAATATTTACATGTTTCCATTGATACTTGTTCTGGAATTATATTTGCTTCTCCATTGGCCGGAGAAAAGGCGGCCCATGTTATCCAACATTGCCTTGAGGGATGGAGTGCCTGGGGGATGCCTAAAATTCTCAAGACTGATAATGGACCAGCTTACACTTCTCAAAAGTTTGGACAATTTTGTCGCCAAATGGAGGTGACCCATCTGACGGGTCTCCCTTATAACCCTCAAGGATAAGGCATTATAGAACGGGCTCATCGCACTCTTAAGTCTTACCTAATAAAGCAAAAAGGGGGAGTCGAGGAGGCTCTACCCTCAGTGCCATGAGTCACCGTTTCTATAGTACTTTTTACCCTTAATTTTTAAAATATGGTAAGTCAAGGTCACACGGCAGCTGTCCGTCACTGTTTCGAGCCTGACAGGCCAAAAGAGATGGTCAAATGGAAGAATGTCTTGACTGGACAATGGAAAGGCCCGGATCCTATTTTAATAAGATCCAGGGGAGCGGTTTGTGGTTTTCCGCAGGAAGAAGACAACCCATTTTGGCTACCAGAGCGACTGACGTGATGACTCGCGTTATTAGAAGATGACACCCAGGCGGACACTCCAAACTCTGATGACAGCCCTCGTGCTGATCCAAGGGATACAGGTTCCTAGTATATCGGGGGAACAACGATGGGCCATATTATCTGCCTTTCAAAAACCCATACCGGTCAGACATAATGCAGCTAATCCGTCCAGGAAATTGTCTCAATATCTTGCAGGAAATTGGTCAGAAAACTTCGATGAGACACTCAAAAAATTGAGAGCGGCTGTGGTGGCCATCAACTCGATGCGTGTGGATTTGTCCCTGACTGAGGGACTCTCCTTCTGGATCTGTTCAGCTTTCTCTTTCTTTAAAGAGTGGGTGGGAGTAGGCCCGTTTGGTACAGCCCTATGTTGCGGATTAGTGTTCATGCTATGGTTGGTCTGCAAACTCAGAGCTCAACAAAAACGTGACAAAGTCATTATTACCCAAGAACTTGCAGCCGTAGAACAAGGTTCATCTCCTAAAATTTGGTTATCCATGTTAAAGAAATACCCAGTAGACAGATTCCTCAGCCATTGCACCCCAAGGGATTTGCCCATTGTACTTGGTCGGTGAGGAGTCTTGGCCTGGCTGGTCCTTGTCTGTGTAGCTGTGGTACCTGAGTTTGAGGCAAACAGCCCTTGCACCCCTGGGAGATGGCTCCATTGCACAGGGACAGGTATTTGAATCTCTCTCTGTTTCCCCTAGCCCTTGCACCCAGAGGACTTGTTTCCATTGCACCTGGTAGGGTAAGGGAGACTGTCTTAAACTATCAGTCCTTGATCGCTTATTCTCCCAAGATGGAATTTGCTTGATCGGGCTTGAGATTGAGTCATGATTGGTACCGCGATAGATAGGCCAAGGACAGTTCCATCTTAATAAAACAAAAAGGGGGAGATGTGGAAAGCCGCGGCTTGTGCTAACAGCATTCGCCATTACAAGATGGCGCTGGCATCTGGTGCTCCTCCAAGTAAACAAGTAAACCGCGCATGTGCTATGGTAAAAGCGCGCCAAATCACGGCCCATCCCGGGGTGTAAAATGCGTTCCTGAGCAAGCAGCCAATCCGATATCAACACGCAGCTCCAGGGGTATATAAGCAGTGCCTTTTCGGGGCCCAGGGTCTTCCTCGTCACATCGCAATAAACGTTTACTGCAGAAGGATCCTGGTGTCCGCGTGCGTTCTTGCTGGCGAAACGATTGCGCGGGTCACATATTACAGCTTTAAAGTAAACATATATTAAAGTTTTTAAATTAAAACTTTATAATATTGAAGACTGTAAAATCTTTATTAATCTAATAGAAATTCAACCTTTAAAATATTTACAAAACTCCCTATAAGTATCTATTTTTAAGAAATCAGTCATTGTTCACAATGATTTTTCATTGCATGTGATTTTTTTCTTATAGACATGCTCTGCCCTTCCTATCTTCTGGGGAAAATATTTACATGACTAAAATCTACTTAAAACTGTAGCTTTGAATAGTTGTCCCTATTTATTCCAGGTAGATCTCAAGGTCATTTCAAACGTGTTTATAGTACCTTAAGATTACTTATATTTTTTACTCTGTGAAATATTACCTATCATTTTATATGTTTACCTCCCACACTTGACGGCTAAACTCATTGTTTATTCAGTTCATCAATTCACAGAAAATTTTAATAACATTGACACATGTCAGACACTTAATGAACATTTATTTAATGAAAATGAATAAAAAGTTAATGAAGCATGATATCATCTATTTGGTATATTCAGAATATAACCCTTTTTCTATAGCCCAAGACTATAGCAAGTATTTCCAAGGTTGAAAACTGATACTGTGGAATCAAAGAATCAAACATTCCCTCACATTTTGTCATGTTTTAAAAGTGAAGCCAACCTCCAAAAAAAGCAAACAACCCAATCAAAAAAAATGGGGTAAAGAACTAAACAGAAAATTCACAACAGAGGAATCTCGAATGGCCAAGAAACAAATGTTCAGAGATTTTGTCATCAGGGAAATGCAAGCAAAAACAACTCTGAGATTCTACCTTGCATCAATAGAATGGCTAAGATCAATCACTCAGTTGCACCACATGTTGGCAAGGATGTGAAGAAAGAGGAACACTACTCCATTGCTGGTGGGATTGCAAACTGGTACAACCACTCTAGAAATCAATCTGGAGATTCCTCAGAAAACTGGAAATAGATCTACGTGAAGACCCAGTATACCACTCTTGGGAAAATATCCAAAAGAGGCCCCACCATGCCATAGGGGCACATGTTCCAGTATGATCATAGAGGCCTTATTTGTGATAGTCAAAAGCTAGAAACAACCCAGATGTCCCACAACCAAAGGAAGGATAACAGAAAATGTGCATTTTCAAGGCGGAATACTTTTCAGTTATTAAGTATAAAGACATCATGAGTTTTATAGGCAAATGAATAGAACTAGAAAATGTCATCCTAAGTGAAGCAACTCAGACCATAAATGATGATCATGGTATATATTCACTAATAAGTGGATATTAGCCATGAAATTACATAATACCAAGGATATAATCCACAGAACTCAAGAAGGTTAACAAGCAGAATGATCCAAGTCAGGATGCCCCAATCTCACCTGGGAGGGAGAAGAAATTAATCACAAGGGGAAGAGAGAGAGAGGGACCTGGATAGGAGAGGGGACAAGGAAGGGAAAAGGGGAACATGATCGGGGGGGGGGATAGGAGTGAAGCTCTCAGGGCCAGCAGAAAGAATGGAAACAAGTAAACTCAGGAGATAGGAGATGGGAGGACCCTCTAGAATGTACCAGATACCTGGGCAGTGAAAGATACTCAGTACTCAAAGGGAGGAATCTTAAATGAAATGCCCAACAGTGGAGAGAGGGAACTTGTAGAGTCTACCTCCAGTAGAAAGACAGGGCATCAAGTGGGGAATGGAGTTGCCATCCCACAATCAAAAACTTTGACCCATTATTGTTTCTGTCTAAAAGAATTGCTGGGAGAAAATGGATAAGATACTGAGGGCAAGAAGTTTCATTGATACGATCAAATTGGAATTCAGCTCAAGAGGAGGCTCCAAGGCCTGACACTATCACTGATGCTATGGTGTGCTCACAGACATTAGCCTAGCATGGCTGACCTCTGAGAGGACCAACAAGAGCTGAAAGAGTCAGATGCAGATGCTTACAACCAACGAATGGACAGAAGACAGGGGCTCCTTTGGTTAAAGTAGGGAGAGCCCAGAAGATGCTGAGGAAGAGGATGACCACATAGGAAGATCAGCAATCTCAACTAACCTGGACCCCTAAGATGTCTCAGACACTGAGCCACCAATCAAGCAGGATACACCAGCTAATATGAAGCACTTGACACATATACATCAGAGGATTGTCTGGTCTGGCCTTGGTGAGAGAAGATGTACCAAACTCTGATGAGGCTTGAGGGCTTAGGGAATGGGGAGGTCTGGTAACATAGCAGTGGGCGGGGATGGGTGGGTGGGTGGGTGGGGTGGAGAAATCCTCTTGGAGGCAGGGGGAGCAGTTAAGGGATGTGGAACAGTTCGAGGGCAGAAAGGGAGCAGGATAATGATTGGAGTGTAAAAAAGAAGATTAAAGAATAAAAATAAATAAATAAATAAATAAATAAATAATAGTAATAATAGTAATATCAATTAGAATTATTTTATATGAAATAAATTCATTAAAACAAGTTATAACATACTTAGAATAATGACTGAAACATGAGATAATTTTAATAAGTAGTTATAATTCATAGAAGTTTTCCTGTTTTCTTTAACCTGTGAGTATATTTGTGGACATGAGGATTTTGTTTTTAGAAATACTGTTCTTTAACTAGTATTTAAATAAAACTGATATCATGAAAATGAATGTAACAAACTATAGATTCTTTTTTAAATCTAAGATATTGTGATATGTTTTTATTTTGTTGGCTTTTTTTTCATGTTGTTTGTTCAGCATGGTTTAGCTTGGTGACACCCCCAATATATAGCTAAGGCAGTACTCTTCCCTCAGTTTTCTGAGGGCTAGCATAGCAGGTATGAGTTAACAAAAACATCTCAGTAATTGTATTTTAAAATATTTTTTTGTCTTTTATGTTTGTACATAAATTCTTCATTTGTCTTTAACAGACATTTATAAAGAAACAACAAGGATATTTTGGGGAAAAAAAGAACAACACTCACTTGCATTTGTCTAGATCAAGTTTTCTCAACCTATGGTTTGGGACCATTTTGGAAGTTGCATATCAGATACTCTGTGCACCATATAACTACATTACGATTAATAACATTAGCAAAATTCCAGTTATGAAGTAGTAATGAAAATAATTTTAGAGTTATGGATTACCACAACAAAAAAATTCTTTAAAGGTTTGAAACCTTAGACATGGTGAGAAATACAACTGAAGATATAGTGAAGAAATGTAGTTTTAGGATGGTATTTTTGAAAGGAAAGGGGAAATAGAGAGAGAAAGATAGAGAGAGAGAAGAGAGGAGTTAGTGCATATTTGTATGTTGGTTTGTAAATATTTTGAGATTTCGTGTATCTCTGTGTCAAATTCATTGAGAACCTTTTCTAAATTTTTATTTTATTTCATAAAATAGTTATTGACCTATTGACCTTAGAGACTTTTTTTAAGTTATGGATATGGAGATTATATATATATATATATATATATATATATATATATTCCTATAATTGTTTTGGATAACAAAGATCTTATAAAAACTTAAACACACTTCACCTGAAAACTATACAGTGAGTCTCTCTGACTTTTACATTCATGTTTTTGCCATTATTATCTTTAAAGAAAACATTCCTTTAGAGGGAGAAAAAGATGGTAAAAATATCCTGACCACATGAAACTGTAAAGAAACCTGTCACTCCCCTAATGTTGGACACAATACACTTCAACTTAGAACTCATTAGAAGAGGGAAAAAGGAATACTTCCTTCTAACAAGGGAGCAAGTAACAAGAAGACATCACTATCCTAAACATATGTGCACCAAACTATAAAATATCCAATTTTATTAAAAATTAAACACAAGATATAAAAACACAAATTGCCATTAAACTATTAGTAGTTATATCAACACACAATGTTCTCCAGTAAAAAAGTCATCTGGACAAAAAGTGAACAGAAAAAATCACCATTAATGAAGATCATACATCCAAAGGACGTAACAGATGTTTAAAAAATCATAAAATTGGACTAAAAAAAAGTGTATGGACACTAAACATACAAATTCTTTTCCAAAAAATAAAAACAATAAAAAGAAAGGACATTTTCCTTTTTGTCCAACATAGTATTTGTATTAATTATTTGAGAACTGCATCCAATGTATCCCAATCATATTGGATTCTCATTCCCACCAGGGCCTACATTTGTGCCCTCCCCACAAAGAGAAAAAATAAATAAATCAAGTCCATTTTGTGTTTTCCATATACTCATTGAAGAAGTGGAAAACTTCCAGTGGCCAACCCCTTAAAAATAACCTTCTCCACCCACATTCCCACCCCCATCCACACAAGGAGTCATGAGTGGCAAAGAGCTGCACTTCAACATCTTAAAAACGACTTTTAAGAACTTTCTACAATGGCTTCCTATCTGAATTGTTCCTTTTTTTGGGGGGGGGGTAAGATTGTCAATGTCTCTCATTCTCAATTATGAGAGTCCAGTCATTCATTGATTCCATTGTAGAGGAAGCCTTTCTCTCTCTCTCTCTTTCTCTCTCTCTCTCTCTCTCTCTCTCTCTCTCTCTCTCTCTCTTTCTCCCTCTCTCATACACACACACACACACACACACACACATACATGTTGGTTATTTTATTATATACATTTCATATGTTATCCTCCTTCCCTATTTCCCTATTTCCCTTTTCCCTTCTGCAAACCTATTTCATCCTCCTCCCCCTGCTTCTATGAGAGAGCGCCCCAACCCACCCACCTACTCCTGTCTCACTGCCCTAGCATTACCCTACACTGGGGCATCTAGCCTCCATAGGACCACAGTCCTCCAACTGATGCCAGATAAGGCAATCCTCTGCTACATATGCAGTTGAAGAAGCTATGGGTCACTCCATTTGGATGCTTTGATTGATGGTTTAGTCCCTGGGAGTTCTTGAGGTTCCGGTTGGTTGATATGATTGATATGAGTTGATATGAATTGCAAACCCGTTCAGATCCTTCATTTCTTCACCTAACTCCTCCAGCATTTTACTCTGAGGTAGTATCTATCTTTGTCACTGACATGTGTTTCCTATATGGAGCAAAATGTTGTGTTCTATTTAAGTATAATCTGCTAGTCTATGTATTTTTATTGGGAAGTTGAGTCTGTTGATGTGAAGAGATATTAAAGACCAATGATTGTTGCTTCCTGTTATTTTGTTGATAGAGATGGAATTGTGTTTATGTGGCTCTCTTATTTTGGTTTGGTTTTAAAAGATTAATTTCTTCCTTTTTCTTGGGTGTAGCTTCCTTCTTTGTGTTGGAGATTTCCATCTTTTATTCTTTGTAGGGCTAGATTTGTGGAAAGATATTGTGTAAATTTGGTTTTGACATGGAATATATTGGTTTCTCCATCTATGGTAATTGAGTGTTTTGCTCTGTACTGTAGCCTGCACTGGCATTTGTGTTCTCTTAGGGTCTACATGACGTCTGCCTAGGATCTTCTGGCTTTCATAGTCTCTGGTGAGAAGTCTTGTGTAATTATGATAGGTCTGCCTTTATATGTTACTTGACCTTTTTTCTTACTGTTTTTAATATTCTTTCTTTGTTCTGTGTATTTGGTATTTTGAATATTATGTGACCAGAGGAATTACTTTTCTGTTCCAATCAATCTGGCATCATGAATACTTTTTGTATGTTTATGTTCATCTCTTTCTTTATGTTAGGTAAGTTTTTCTATAGTTTTGTTGAAGATGTTTACTGGCCCATTGACTGTGGAATCTTCACTCTCTTCTCACCTAATTTTCTTAGATTTGGTCTTTTCATTGTGTCCTGGATTTCCTGGATGTTTTGGTTTATGAGTTTTTTTTTGTATTTTGTATTTTATTTGACTGTTGTGTCAAAGTTGTCTATGGTATTTTCTACCCTTGAAATTCTCTCTACTATCTCTTGTATTCTGTTGGTGATGCTTGCATCTATGACTCCTGATCTTTTTTCTAGGTTTTCTGAGTCCAAAGTTATCACCTTTTGTGAATTCCTTATTGTTTATTTCCGTTTTTACACTCTGGATTCTTTTGATCAATTCCTTCACCTCTTTGGGTGTGTTTTCCTAAATTTCTTTAAGGGATTTTGTGTTTCTGCTTTAAGGACTTCTATATGTTTACCTCTGTTCTCATAAATTTCTTTAAGAGAGTTATTTATATTCTTCTTAAAGTCCTCTATCATCATCATGAGATGTGATTCTAGATCAGAATCTTGCTTTTCAGGTGTGTTCAGGTATCCATGGCTTGCTGTGCTTAGAGAACTGGGTTCTAGTGATGCCAAGTATCACTGGTTTCTGTTACTTATGTTCTTGTGCTTGACTCTCACCATGTGATTATTTCTGACATTAGCTGCCCTTGCTGTCTCTGACTGGAGCCTTTCCCTCTTGTGAACCTGGTAGCCTGAGTGTGTCAGCACTCTTGGGGCCAAGCTTTCTCTGGGTGGGATTAGGATGCAGAGGGCTATGGCACAGGGTCAGCTCCCATGTGCGAATGGAAACTGGAAGGATCTTGTCCTAGGCTGTACTGTGGTTCCTGGGTAGAATGGGCCCTGGGTGCATCCTACTTGAGTCAGGTGTTGGGGTGGTAGTGTTGGTCTTACCTGTGATCTTGTGGAAACTTCTGTGAGACAAGTTTTCTCTGTGAAGGATTGTGGTGTAGAGGGCTGTTGCTCAGGGTCAGATGGAAACTGGAAGAGGAGAAAGGATATTTTCAGACTAGGTTTGTAAACTCAGTATTACCAGATGAATAGAAACCAAAACCAGAATAGAAAAGAAAAATTTAGGGTACTGACTCTCTCAGCTTATATAGATTCACAGCTACTTGATAAAATGTCATGCAGAAGCTAATAAAAGGGTTTTACATTGTGAGGAAAGTGGAGTTATCTTACAGATGTTGGAAAGATCCATATTTAAAATTAATCAACATAAAATCCCTTATTTTTTTAATTTATTAAAATACTGAGTTTATTTCACATGTATATTTGTCTCCCTAACATTTCCACATCTGACCACCACTATTACTATGTCCTATCATAACATTCCATACATACTTAAAACCAAGTAAAGGGTGGAGTTCCATCCTTGAAAACTAAACAGGCATTTTAGACAATACATTCTTGGCAATTGAACCTGGACAACATTTATCAAACACAGTAGGGAAAGTTCTCACTTTGCATTATAAAAAGGACAGCCAGATACAAACTATTACAGAAATGAAGTAAGACAGAATATTTCAAACTGTTTAAACCATTTTCTTAAAGAGACTTCCTCCACTGCCAGAGATCTTGAATAGCCTCCTGGTCAGTCATCTGGAAACAATTCTCATAATTATTGAACTTGATTTCCACTTTGGGAAGAAAACCACCTTTTACTATACTTGCTTGCATTTTTGCCTTAATGTCTTCTACAGAACTAGGTCCTTTTGTGTTTTAGGAGATTTTTTCCTGTTTTTTGAAAGTCTCTTGACCCTTTGATCTTGGTGTTGATGGTTTTAAGTCTTTTCCATTTTGGTTTGATTTTTGTACTATTTTGGCAGAGGTATCTCGTACAGATTTCTTCACTGGAATCTTTTCCTCAGTTTCTTCATCATCAAAATCATCATCATCATCATCTTCATCGTCTTCATCATCTTCACCATCGTCCTCCTCATCTTCATCAAGTTTTACTTTTTTCTGTGGAATCTTGTTACCTCCTCATGCCCAAGACATTCCCAAGAGTTTTACATCCTCCTCATCTTCATCTTCTGACTCTGTATCTTCCTCTACAGCTACTAGGTGCTGTCCACTAATGTGCACAGGCCCTGGACCACACTTCAACCTTAAGACCAGAGGTGGTGTAATTTCAAAGCCCCCAGGTGGTGTAATTTCAAAGCCCCCAAGCGAAACTGTTGGTTGTACAGACATTTTCAAAGTTGCCAGTGTTGCTTTAATTGGACTGCCTTCATAGTTCATTGCTTCTGCGTCTACGATGTATAATTCATCTTTTGCTCCTGCCCCTGGTGTTCATTTTCATCATTATCCACTTTAAAGTGATAGTCTTTGTCAGCCTTTAGTTCACAGCCAAAAAGGTAGTTCTGAGGCCTTAAAGGGCTCATGTCCATGTCCATTGAGTCTTCCATGAGGTGGAGGCACGCACTCCGGTGTGGGAGAAGCTGGACAGAAAAGAACTCCCTGCTGTTCCACAGAACAGACACTCAGGACGGAATCACGCCAAGGATAAAATCCCTTATTGACAGGCTAATGAAGAGAAATAATAGAATCACTTCAGCTGATACAGAAAAGGCATTTGATGAAATTTAATATTCAAGATGAACAATAAAAGTAGTAGATTAAAGAACTTCTAAAACATGTTTATTCATCAAAATAGAAAAAAAATGGGGAAAGCTTCAGAAATTTAACATTTTCGGAATTCTAGAAACTAATCAAAAATTTTTATTGAAATACGTAGTGCTTAAGAAAAATAGATTATGGTGCTGGCTCTTCATTCTCTTTCTTCTGCCAAAGAGTGAATGATGAAGTGTATTCCAGGGACCTATTGCAACCTGTACACCTATTTCTACTATTTTGTTAAACAGTCATAGTATGAAACTGTCTTCAAAATACACATCTCTCTACTTGTAGAATAGTGAGTGCATCATGCAGAGAAGTTTCTTTGTGCAGTGGATGATGGCTAATATAGACATTTAGAATAGGTCAAATGCAGAGAATAAGTGACTGTTGAGTTCTCAGCCACAAACAAAACATTTATGTCACACTCCAACTCAAGACACAGGGACCATCATCAAGGAGAGGATAGTCAAAATATAAGAGCCAAAAGTAGGGGAAACAAGCAAAACAATATCTTTGGGACATGACAAGAAAGTTCTTCTTGTCCATATAAAACCTGCACAAAACCAAGCCAACAATCTGGCATTGAATGTGGAGGGGTTCATTAGCCACTATTCCTAACACCATGGCTTCTGGAAAGGAAGTCTCTTCTCTTTAGGGGTATGGATCTTTATAGGTCACTCCTGTTCCAGTAGAAAATTTCCTACATAGAAGTATGTGGATAGCACAAATTGGAGATTATTGATTATTAAATTTTTAAAAAGAAGGCAAGAATTTGGGAGAGGTTGAAAGGAATACTTAGAGCTGATAGGAATTAAGGAAATAAGTTGGGGATGAATATGATCAAAGTATGTTTTATGACATTCTTTTAAAAATTAATACAAACATTTATATAAAAATCTTCTAATAAGAATAATCCAGGCACCAAGAGTTAATGTCAAATATTATCAAGTTTTTAATAATTAATTATTTTACAAAGCCAGCCTACCCTGATATTAAACTGGATAAGAATGCAATAGAAAAAATCGACTAAGAACTTGACAAATATTGATCGAGAAAACAAATCAAACTACTTTAAAACATAAATATTAACCATTTTACAAAGATCATACATTGTAACAATTTGGCTTCATTTAAAGTATACAAATATAATGGTTCAGTGGGTCAACATAAACAAATAATAAACATTAAACACCATAGAAATAAAACCAGTAAACCGGTAACATATTTGCCTTAGTCCCTTTATACTTTTAACTTTTAAAATATCAGGAACCTTCTACAGCAAATTTCCTGAAAATATATATATAGAATGATTATCTCTTTAAATAATAAATATTTTATAAGATAACAAAAGCTATATCCATATCATATCAAGAAAATCAAAAGTGATTTATTATAAAATTATAGTCAGAGAAGTCTATACTATCCTGAATCTCTTTTAATATAAAATTTGAAATTTTAGCTACAACAATGTGGAAAGAAAAATTAAAATTAAATTAAACAGTATATTAATTATATTAATTTTCCCAATTAACATTATATATGGGAATAAAGCAAATTATCAGGATATAAAAATGACATACAAAACTGTATAGCAACATTGCATATTACCAATGAATAAACTATGATGAATTTAGGAAAAGATTCATGTATATTAGCCTACATAAAACAATAAACATATCTCTCCAACAGATAGAGAGCAATTCTGAAATCCGTGATTAATTGAATACAAAAAAGAAGTGACCATGTGTCATGTAGCCTCAACTGACAAATCTACAAAGCAATTGTATCTAGGACTTAGAAATCATAACAGAAGTCGGGGAGGAAAGATTCACAAGAGTCCAAAGAACATAAAATTTATTGTGAGATTTCATATCCTAGTTGTAGCTTCAACCATAGACAAAGAACTACAGACAACTCAGGAATTCCAAGAAAGGGAGAAATTGTTTTCCACAGGGAAGAGCAACCTAACTGATTCTCCAGTATTAATGAGACAGGATATACATGCTAATAATGTTATATGGTGTAAGCCGACTTCATTATTATATTTATTTATATATTTTGTATCTTATTTATATATGTTTATTTATATTTTAATAATATATATCAACAGTTAAAGAAATTGTGACCACCAAATTGAGAGAGCTAGGGATTGCATAGGAAGGCTTGTAGGGAAGAAAGGGAAAGAGTAAAGTGGTGTCATTATATATTAATTTTGAAAAGTAAAAAAATATGATAAAATAGGAATAAAAATATTAAAAGATACTAAAGTTTTCTATGATAAAATTTATAAAACAAAGGAGATATTAGACAATAAAAACATTTCATGTTTATTGATTTTGTAACAAAACTGATTTTACTGAAATGAGCATATAACTGAAAAGTGGCTAGATTCACCAAATTACATTCAAGACATCAATGATAATTTTTCATAAAACTGAAAGGAGTATCCTAGAATGTATACTCTCTTTGTTCTGTTCTTCTATTTGTTTTTCATCTTTTCCTTTTTTCTTTCTTTTTTTGATACTCAGTTATTAACTTTATTTATTTATTTATTTATTTAGTGTTGATCAAATCTTAATATATCTACTTTTATTAGATATTTTGTTTATTTGCAATACAGATGTCATCCTGTTTCCCCATTTCTCCTCCCTAGAACCCCTAATCCCATCCCTCCTCCTCTTTTTGCTTTTATGCCATTTGATTACATGCATGTATTATGGTCAGTTCTAGTTTGAGCGTCTAGCAATACAATAGATGCAAATAGTCATGGAACAATACAATACAATACAATACAATACAATACAATACAATACAATACAATACAATACA
>NW_021604563.1:14349804-14363225 GCF_004785775.1 Grammomys surdaster
CAATACAATACAATACAATACAATACAATACAATACAATACAATACACAATAAACACAAATAGTCAAAGAAAAAGCAAGGCAGTAAACCCAATTACATGAACTCTCCCATGATCACTGTTTCTAAGGGCTTATCAGCATGACCAAAGTATCTGAGCCTACTTCCCTGTCCTAGCCCTAGATCATTTTCATGTCTGAAGCCTACTTACTTGTTCTAGCCTAAAATTTAGATTTGTATCTGAAATTACTTCCTTTTTTCTTTCTATCCCATTTGTCTTTCTTCCCCCCCCCATCTCCCCCTCTCTCCCCATCTCTCATCCTCTCTCTTAAATTTCTTTTCTCCATTTCTGGTTATCTAGCAGCGTCTCAATCACTTCAATCCAGCTTTATCCTCTAGCTAAATGCCATTTTGTTTCATATATTTCTTTACTCAAAAAACATAAATTCAATGCCTCATGCATATGATTGGCAGAGCCATCTCCCACACTGGAATCTCGTGGGTGCCAGGGCAGATACTTCTGGCCTTCCTGAGCCCATGGCCTGAGCCGAGCAGTGGGAGAACATTCCCCTGCTTGTGACCTCAGGCCTTGTCTAGTCTGGAAGATTGAGCTGATTAAAAACAAATAATATCAGGTGACAACGATTTAAAATACTTACGCATCAAAACGGGATAACATTTGAAATGTAAATAAAGAAAAATCTAATAAAAAATTAAAAAATACATTGAATTCATATATGGAATTCTCAAAGGCATGATAAATACTTTAATTTTAAAAAGCAAAGAAGCAAGATAGGAATGTGGCTCAATGGTTAAGAACACTAGCTGCTCTTCCAAAGGTTCTGAGTTTAATTCCCAGAAACCATATGGTCTCTTACAACCATTTGTATTAGGATTTGATGCCCTTATCCAGAATGCTCAAAGGCAAAGCACTCATAGATGTAAATTTAAAAGGAAAGGAGGAAGGAAGGAGAAAACGGAAGAGGAGAAGAAAGAAGAAATGAGAGGGAAGGAAAAGAAAGCATTCATTGTGTAGGAATAGGGTAGGGAGGAAGGGATCAAAAAAAGAAAGGCAGATTACCCTTAGTATAACTGCATCATATTCACTAATTTAAATAATAGGAATGAAAAGAAGAAAGATATATTTCAGAAAGGAAAATCTCTCTCCAGAGTGCACTATAAGCTTGTGACTGTTCTAGCCTAATTGCCTGCTAGCCTGATCCATATGTTCTGCATGTTTTCATCACTATAATGAGGTAGAGAAATTTTGATGTATACAGATATAACTTCACATATGTGCACAATTATAGACAAATAAAAAGGACAGGGAGAGAGCAGGAGACAGAGAGACATTATTATCATTGTTTGTAAATTGCATATTACAAGATTGTGTGTTAATGAAAAATATTTGTGACTCATTATTAATTCTTTTTATCTGATTTACTATTAGTTAAAAAACAGTTTTAAGTCAAATATAGCTATTTTCCATAGAAGATGAAAGGTTATTATGACCAGAAGAGAAGACGAGGTAGCTACTACAATGTAGGTCAAGAAGTTCTGGCTTTGAAGTCAATTGAATGAGATAACATTAACAAATTTGAAATCTATTAATATTAATAGACTGGCCATCATCTTTTGCTGAAATGGATTTTCTTCATTGTAAAATGAAGAATATAGAATTCACAAGGTTTAGTTTGAGGTGATTTAATATAACATTGATGTTAAATGGTGTGTGTGTGTGTGTGTGTGTGTGTGTGTGTGTATGTGTGTGTGTATGTACATGTTCACAGGTATATATTTCCATAGGAACACAATTCATAAATGTAAAGTTTGTGTTAATGTAAATAGCTACTATAATGAGAAACAAATGAATAGCTACACATATAATTAGCCATATTGATACAACTCAGAGTCAGGGAGGTTTTCTTCGGTGAAAGATGATTGGTGTTGAGGATTGAACATAAAGTTTCATGCTTACTAAATAAATTCCTGAAAGCTGAGCTCTATCTCAGTGGCTGCTTTGTAATTTATTTTGTTCTACAATGTGAGGGTGAAATGATTCTTTAGCCTTTAATGAGTGAACATTCAATCTATTGTTATGTGGCATGTCCTTATCTCTTAGTACTTCTATTTAATTTAATGCATTCATTAAAGTTATTTTAATTTAATTTCTAAGTAATTATATACAATTCATGGATAAAATGTAAGATTTGATATAAGTATTCAATTTGTAATGATTGAATCAAATGAACTAACATACCTCCCTTCACCTATCATATATTGCTTTCAGAAATTTGGAAGTACTTCTCTTGGAAACATTGATATTTCAGTTGTGTTATGAATAACAATAGTCACTATTTCAGGTCATAAACCTCCAAAAGCATTTCTCCTGATAAATACAAATTTTATGTCATTTGTCAAAAATATTTTACTTTCTCTTCCCCTAGCCTTCCAGTACTTACTTTACTCTACTTTTACAAGTTTGACTCAGAGTCTACCTATAAGCAAGATTATAATTTTTTTTTCTGTAGTTGTAATATTACACAAAACACAATCTTTAGCTCTATCTGTGTGGTTAATGATGAAATTTTTTTGGACACAGAAACTGGAATTTTACACAATTCTCACAACATTTTCATGAATTTTTACAACAAAATAGAGGATTTAACATATTTCCTTTGTTTTTTCAATTTTTAAAATTTATTTACATCTCTATTGTTGTACTCTCTCTCGTTCCCTCCATTCCATAGTTCCTCATTCCATTCTTCCTCCCCCTTGCCTCTCAGAGGGTACCTTTCCTACCCCACTAGGCCTCACTCATCCATAGGTCCTCACATTTCTTGAGGATTAGATGTATTTTCTCCCACTAAGACCTGACCAGGCAGACCTCTGCTATATTTATGCCAAGGGCCATTGACTGGCCTGTGTATGATCAATGAGATTGTGTGGCTCAATCTCTAGGAGATCCCTGGTGTCTCAGTAAACTGAGACTGCTAGTCTTCTATGGCGTCGCTTTCTACTTCAGCTTCTTTAATCTTTCCCCTAATTCAATCATAGGTTCAATGGTTGGGTGTCAGTTCCTTTCTTATAAACAGGTAGAATCTTAACTAAGTTTCTGTTAATAATGATGATTATACAATTTCTAATATTTTCTTACCATAAATAACATTAGATGTTGCAGTATTAGTTGATATATTTTTTTAATTTTCTAATTATTTGTCTGTTACTTTCCTATCATCATGATCAGACAGTATGACCAAGGCAACTTATTGCAAATAGAGTTTAATTTGTGATCAGTTACAGAGACTTAGAATCCATGAACATCATTGTGAGCAGTATGAAAACAGGCAAGCAGACATGGTGCTAAAGAAGTAGCTGAGATCTACTATCTCATCAACAAGCAGGAAACATGGAGAGCTAACTGAGCCTGGCACAAACTTTTGAAATCTAAGAGATCTACCTCACTGAAATACCTCCTCCAACTGTCTAATAATTCTCAAACAATTCTACCAACTGGAAAACTAACTTCAAATATATGAGCTTCTGGGGTCATAGTATTCAAACTACCAGAGTTTTTATGAATATAAGCATACTTTTATTGATAGTCCATGTAAATTATTCCACTTTCAAGTCATAGGATTTGTCTACTTTTTCCAATAGTTTTTAATTCATATTCTTGTGAATATTTATGAGCTTCTTATATATTCTTATCTTCTCTCAGCTATGTTACAAATACTTTTATATGTGTATTGTTTTCTGCTAATTTTAATGACAGTACTCTTCAGCATATGTAAATTTAAATTGGACCGAGTTAAACATATATCGCACTTTTAATCCTATACAAAAAATTTAACTACAGCTACACTTCGATCACTAGTAATTCAATAATAGGTATGACTTCTGGTTTTAAATTTTTATCCAATATAAAAATTTTAATTTGTTTATCATGTACCACTTGTGTCATTACCATCACTGAATTAAAAAAAATACTAGCAAATGTATATGCATTTTTCAATAATTTATACATATTATGACATCTCTTTTGGTTTTAAAAATGCTTAAACATTTATTATTTCACATTTTAAATTATCATTGAATATGAAAATGGAGAGTTTTTGTTCTATTGTTTATTTTCTCTAAAACAACTCAAGAGATAAAGCATTATTTTGGTTCTTGGGTTTAGAATAGCCTATCACATTTTTGAAGGCACATTGGCAAGAGCTCAAGGCTCTGATATGAAGAGTAGGGGGTAAAACCTTTTGAAGTAGGAAATAGAAAACAAGAAGTAAACAGAGCCTGGTATAACACTGGAGGCTAACCACACAGTAGTATCTTTCTTCCAACTAAGCTAAACCTCTTAAAGCTTCCACAACTGTCTAAAAATTCTTCATCAGCAAAAGTCCAAATTTAAATACACAAACCTATTGAAAATATTGTGCATTCAAATTATGACAATAACAAACTTGTGTATTACCACATTCCCAAACCCCAATATTATTTCTAACAATTTCAGACAAATTCATCAACTTAGTTTTGTCATATATTTTGCTTAAAATTTACAATAGGTAAGCTCTACATAGTCCCATGAAAAATATGTCCACCACATATTTTTCCTTTCTGTGTTTTGTCAGCTAGTTTCCCTGGTAACATTTAAAAAGTAAGAGTAGTTTGGGGTGTCTTTTGTCTTAGTTATGACCTTAAAACCCATACTAAATTTCATCTAAACACACACATACACACACACACAGAAGCAGATAAACATCAGAATGTAGCTTGTGAAACTATTGAAGAAACCTTCCATGACAATTCATTAGAGTCTATTCACCTTATAAACTCATACAAAGAAAATAGAACATAGTCGATTGCTAGTCTATACTTAGCATATTCTCTTTATGAGTTGCTATTGATTTTAGTAATTGTCTGTTCTTTATCTTTTAAGAATTTCCCAGAATAATGTAAACATTATATACAAGATCATTTAAGGAGTCTATTTTTATACTTTTTTGTAAACCTCAGAGTAATTTCAAAATAAATTATGACTCATGATTTTGTGAGAATCTATTTACTGCAAGGTTATGTGACATTGAACCTACAGTTATGCTTGCAATTCTAGTATATAAAGTTTCCTTACATGTTTAATGACAACAGAGCTTTGAAATCTTTGTGAACTAAATGACTAAGCTACTCTGAGTATATTAATAAGCTGAAGAATACTTTTTTACTGGAGCCCTTTGAAACAGCCCCATTGCATCACTGTGATGGACCTAGAAATCACTATGTAGATAAGGAACCCTTGAAGTAGCATCAGCTCTTATATTTCTGTTTCTCTGATGCTAGAATTTCAGGCATGTACCACCACATTCTTGCTTTATAAATACATTAATCATTTTCATTTGTTTCTATTTAAAAATACTTTTTAAAATTATACCTTGCCAATTTTTAAATCATTTAACACAAAGCTAATTGTGCTATATGCTTCAATTGAATGAAAAAATATATAGCATAATACATTTCTCTATTAAACACAGTACAGACTTCTTAAACTTATGAAGTTAAAAATGGTACAGAGAGCACAAACTTCTTAAACATCTAAAAGTCAATTCAGCATTATGCTTTGGAATTACTAAAAATTGTCGAATTGTTACACTCTGTTGCAGTCTAGTTTTTGTTGTTGTTTCAGATGTTTCTGTTGTTTTCCATTTGTGTTGGTGATTTTGTTTTTTTAATGGTCATAGACATTAAGATAAGTGTAGCCAAACTATGTCAATAATGTTTGATTGTTGATATAGTTTTGATTTGCTTTTATTCCCTGAGAAGTAAAGTTGTTGAACTCTAATGAATTCACCTCGGCATACAAGAAAGAAACCTGGCCACTAATTTATCATGGCATTGTTCCTCATTCTCAAACTACAAATCTGTCATCAATGTTTATCATTGGAGATATACAATTATATTTATATCTATCTATATATGCATGTAGATGTGTAAAGTAGAGTTATTCAGACATATAGAAGAATTATATTTTATCATTAACAGAGAAAATAAATGTGAAACTGGTGATCATTAGTTTAATTTAAATAAGTGAGACACAGAAAAAGTATGTATCATTAGAATATTCGCTTAAAATGAAACTTGATTTGGAAGTAGCAGGACTACTTGAGAACAGAAAAGTAAAGGGAAGCTTACAAAGTATAAGTAGGGAAAAATGAAGAAAATAGGAAGACAAGTATGTTACAAATACATTTTTCCCATTTATGAAAATATTATTATGAAACACATTATTATGTACAATTGCAAACAACATTATATTTACGAGCATAAGTACTCCAAATTTTAATGGTTTAGTAAAATTATAAAACAATATATTTAAAATTCAATAATACATACTTTGCATTATCAAGAATATACTTCCAAGAATTTAACTAGCTAATTTGAAGGACAAAACAGCTTTAATAGTCATACTAATAAGCACTAAAACAGCTTTATTAGAAAATGATATGCTTTTTTGGAAGATGTTTTCATGATTCTAATGATTGTTACTTTGTTTGCAAGATTGCTATTATCGTACCTAGAGAAAAACATACTAATAGAGCAATTGCATATTGACTTTTTAAAATGTATTTTGATTATATTTTTCATGACACAAATAGATCTTGAAAAACAGGGCAGGCCATATTATCTTTCAAACTACTTTATGTTATTAGCATGTAAAGCAACTATTCCATAAAGCTGTTGTTGGTGAGACACTAGTTTCATTAGCAAATGAGAAGATACAATTTTGGAAACAGAATATTGTAGAAAGGCACTCCACAATCCATAATGGAATCTTCATCTCTGACTGGAAAACACTCTTTTCCCTGTACCAGGAAAACTAGAGATTGTTACAACTATAGCAGAAAAAGAAGAGAGAGAGAGAGAGAGAGAGAGAGAAGGAGGAGTGCATGTGTGGAAGCCTGACTCACTCATACACATACACACACACACACACACACACACACACACACGGGAGATGCAGAGAAAGAATAATACAGAATACACACTTGTGCACATACATACATAAACATACACACTGGCGTGGGGGGGGGAATCCAGAGCAAATGTTACTGCCCTATACTCTGAAATCTTTTTCCAATTAGGAAGGAAAGGTCCAATCAGAAGTATAGCATCCTGTAAGGAGAAAATCTATTCTTAGCTGGACTCTGGCGTGGTTCTCATAGAAAAGTCTGTCACATGTTCCCATGTAATGAATCTCACAATTATTGGCAGCTATGCCTATGTCTGAGAACACAAAATGTTAGTGTTGTACATATACCCACACCAAGTACTGCACAGGAGTAATCCCAGAAGTTTTGCCCATGTACCAAGATAAGGGACTGTATGTTACCTCTGAATTCATATCTAGATTTATTTCATTCGCTTTTGTCTTTAAATTAATTTGAAAATTTAACTTAATGGCCCAGCTTTCTCTTGTCCAGTTCTCTTTTCTGTTTGTCTGTTTTGGAGTTTTATCTGACAGTTTCTACATAAGAATACACATTGGTTTATTTTTGAGAGCTAATCTGCCTCAGTCTGTGAATGCTCATGTTATTTTAGATTAGTTGCTATTTGCTTCTTTATCTCTTCTTTGTATTTCTATTCTATCTATCTGATGTTACTTTGCCTTTACTATTTATCTTTGTCATTTTCCTTCCATTTGATTTCCTCAGTTTTCTTTCTTTCTTTTTCCCCTCTTGTTCCAGGTACTAGTTGCTAGCTTTTATCTTCTCATTTTCTTTTTATTTCTACACTCAGTAGCAATTAGGATATGCTAAATTGTCCTTGTCCATTTACTCCTACCAACTTATTCTTATGTAAAGGTGATGAATGTTTTAAATTGATAATTACTATATTCTCATAGTTGACTATTCCATTAGTTGTCTTGATTTTTCTGTTACAGAAGTATTCTCACAATAATCCTAGTCATTGAGCCTGGTTCATGGAACATGTGAATATATGTTTTGGCTACTGAACTGCACCTACAGTTCTTTGAAATTCATGAGATTTTTAATCTTATACAGTTTAGTCATACTCAAGCAAGCATTGTGAATGCTACCATTGATATGACCGAAAAACCATTTTAGCAGTGGCCCAAAGTAAGATGTGTGATTTAAAATGTACAAATAAAATGTAATAAATTAGGACATGACTCTTTGAATATTTACTAGCTCCAAAATCATGAGAGCGAATTTGAAGAATTGGGAGAAAATGAATTCAAAAGAATAGCTATCATAAAGGCCATTGAAATGAAAGAAGATTTGAATAAACATCAACATAAGAGTGAATTTAAAGAGAAAATAAACTACTTAACAAAATTAAAAGTCAAAACAGGTTATGTAAAAGCAGTTTAATGCATTCTAACAATAATCAAATTTAAATTTTAAAAATTTAAATTTGATTTATATTTAAATTAAAATTACTCTGTAAGTAAAAAGAAGAATTCAGCTGAAAACTTCAATAACAGAGTCAATCAAGTGAAAACTAGATTATCAGGACTTAATGGTAAGTACATGATTAATGTAAATTTATATAATGACAAATACAAACTAAGGAAGTATAACATAATATATGAAATCTTTATACAACATTGAAAAGGACCAAATTTACAAAAGATGACTTTTAACTGGGATCAAAATTTGAGGATAATGGCTCAGTATATATGTTAAGTTAAATCATAGGAGAAAATTTCTAAATCTCTAGAAAAATATGCCTATCCAGATTATAAAAGGTATCAGAATACTAAGCAGGCAAGGCCAGAAGTATAATATCATACTTCGGATGCTAAGAACATAAAATAATAAATTAATGATAATAAAATAAGTCTTGAATGAAAGACACAGAAATAAGCCTACATACTTATGGACACTCAATCTTTGACAAAGAAGCCAAAATTATACAGTGGAAAAAGGAAAACATCTTCAACAAATGGTGCTGGTGTAAATGGTGGTCTGTATGTAGAAGAATGCAAATTGATCCATATTTATAATCCTGCACAAACTGCAAGTACAAGTGAATCAAAGACCTACAAATAAAACCAGATATACTGAATCTAATAAAAGAGAAAATGGGAAATAGCCTCAGATATATTGGCACAAGGGGAAATTTCCTGAAGGTCAACAATTGAAAAACGGGTCCTCATGGAACTGAAAAGCTTCTGTATGGCAAAGGACACTGTCAAAATGGCAAGTTACATATTGGAAACAGATCTTCACTAACCCTACGTCTGATAGAGGGTTAATATCCAAAATATACAAAGAAATCAAGAAAATATCACATTGGTGCACTATATTGATGACATTATGCTGGTTGGACTAAGTCAGCAGGAAGTAGCAACCACTTTGGACTCATTGGTAATACATATGTGTATCAGAGGATGGGAAATAAATCAAACAAAAATTGAAGGACCACCTACCTCAGTGAAATTCTTAGGTGTCCAGTAGTGTGGGGCATGCAGAGATATTCCTTCTAAGGTGAAAGATAAGTTGTTGCACCTGGCCCCTCCCACCACCAAGAAAGAAGTATGACATTTAGTGGGTCTATTTGGATTCCAGAGACCATACATTCCTCACTTGGGTGTGTTACTCAGGTCCATTTACCAAGTGACTCCTAAAGCTACTAGGTTTGTGTGGGGCCTAGAACAGAAGAAGGCTCTTCAACAGGTCAAGGCTGCTCTACCACTTGGACCATATGATTCCAGGAGACCTGATGGTACTTGAAGTGTTAGCCACAGATAGAGATGCTGTTTGGAGCCTCTAGCAAGATCCTTCAGGTGAATCACAGAAGAGTCCTTTGGGATTTTTGAGCAAAGCTCTACCATCTTTTGCAGACAACTATAATCCCTTTGAAAAAATAGCTCTTGGCCTGCTGTTAACCGTTACCGGAAACTGAACATTTGACATTAGAACACCAAGTTACCAAGCAACCTGAACTACCCATCATGAGCTGGGTGTTATCAGACTCTCCAAGTCATAAAGTAGGAAGTGCACAACAGCAGCCTATTATCAAATAGAAGTGGTATATACCTGATCAGGCCTGAGCAGGTCCTGAAGGCACAGACAACTTACATGAAGAAGTTGCTCAAATGCCTATGTTTTTTACTCCTGTTACAATGCCATCTGCTGCCAAGCATGTACCTATAATCTAATGAAGTATTCAGTAATATTGGCTGACTGAAGAAGAGAAGACTAGGACTTAGTTTACTGACAGCTCTGCACGTTATGCAGGTACCACCCAGAAGTGAAGAGCTGCAGCATTACAACCCCTTTCTGAGACAACCCTGAAAGATATAGGTGAAGAAAAATCTTCATAGTGGGCAAAAGGTCGAGCAGTACACATGATATTGCAGTTTGGAAGAAGAAATGGACATATATACAATTGTTCACTAAATACTGGGATGTAATCAATAAATTAGCTGGATGATCAGAAACTTCAAAAGATCATGATTGGAGAATTGTTGAGAAAGACATCTGCAGAAGTATGCGGATAGATCTCTCCAAACGGCAAAGATGTGAAGATATTTATGTCCCATATAAATTCTCACCAAAAGGTAACTTCAGCTGAGAAGGAGTTCAATAATCAAGTGAATAAGATGGCCTGTTCTGTGGATAGTCAGCCTCTTTCCCCAGCCATCCCTGTCATTGCTCACTGGGTTCATGAACAAGGTGATCATGGTGGCTGAGATGGGAGTTATGCTTGGGCTCAGCAACACAGATTTCCACTCACCAAGGCTAACTTGGCTACAGCTGCTGCAGAATGCCAGATCAACCAACAGCAGCAACCAACACTGAGCCCCAAATATGGCATTATTCCTTGAGGTGACCAGCCAACAACCTGGTGGCAGGTTGACTACATTGGACCACCACCTCCATGGAAATAAAAATGTTTTGTTCTTCCTGGAGTAGATACTTATTCTTGTTATGGATTGGTCTTTTCTGCATATAATGCTCCTGCCAAAACCACCGTCCTTGGACTTAGAGAATGCCTTATCCATTGTCATGGTATTCCACATGGTATTGCTTCTGACTAAGGAATTATTTCACAGCCAGAGAAGTGCAACAGTGGGAACATGGTCATGGATTCCACTGGTTTTTCCATGTTTCCCATTATCCTGAAGCAGCTGGTCTTATAGAAAAAAATGGAATGGCATTTTGAAGATGCAGTTACAGTGCTAATTAGGTGGTAGCAGCATTCAAGGCTGGGGCAGAGTTCTTCAGAAGGCAATATATGTTTTGAATCAGTGTCTGATGTATGGTACAGATTCTCCCATAGCCAGGATCCATGGGTCCAGGAGTCAAGGGGTAGAAAAGGGAATAGTTCCACTCATTATCACTCCTACTGACCCTCTAAGAAAAATTTTGCTTCCTGTCTCCACAACTGTAGGTTCTGTTGGGCTAGAAATTTTGGATTGGGGGGAGGGGGCACACCTACCAGGTGCCACAGCAAACATTCCATTAAACTGGAAGATCAGATTTCTCCACCATCACTTTGACCTTCTAATACCCTTAAACCAACAGGCAAAGAAAGGAATAACTGTTAGGATGGGTGATAGATCCAGGTTACCATGGGGAAATTGCATTGCCTCTCCACAATGGAGATAAGAAGGATTATGTCTGGAGTGCAGGAAAACACTTATGGCATCTCTTAGTACTACTATGCCCTGTGATTGAAGTCAATAGGATACTGCAACAGCCTAATCCAAGTAGGTTGACAAAGGACACAGACCCATCAGGAATGAAGGTATTGATCATTTATCTAGGAAAAGAGCTAAAATCTGCTGATATGCTTGCAGAAGGTAGAGGAAATATAGAATGGGTGGTAGAGGATGGTAGTTATAAATACCATCTAAGGCCACATAACCAGTTGTAGAAATGAGGATTATAAAGTAATATGAATGTTTCTGTTTTATTTGGTGAAGAACACATTGGTATAGCTATTTGTGCTTTCCAATTTTTTTTAACATCAATTGGTATTTAATTTGAGATACTGAAAATATGTTGCTAAGAGACATTGTTCCATTGTAAATTTACAAATACATTTGTGATTGTATGACAGATAGTTATATGTTAGTGATATCATATTATCACAGGAACTTGTCCTTGTTTTATGTAGACATGAGATATTATTTGTGTCAAGTTGAAAAGGGGTGGATTGTAATGTGTATTCCTGGTTGCCAACTTTACTATATCTGGAATGAATTACAATCCAGAATTGGAAGGCTCACCTCGAATCCAGATCTTGAGGCTGAGAGATACAGGTTTCTGACCTGGATCTTGGAATTGAGATCTTGAGGCACAGTGGCTATGAATCCCAGGAAACTACAGCAAGGAGATCTCTGAGTTCTAGGTCATCTGGAAAAAGCAAGTACCAGATCCAAGTGTTGTGGTATACACCTTTAATCTGGACCACACTTTCTTCTGGAGACCCACATAAAACAAAACAAAACAAAACAAAACAAAACAAAACAAAACAAAACACCACCCACCACCTCATTGCACTGAGTTACAAAGGGTTTTGGAATCCTTACCTCTCCAGCCTTGCTATTTGTAACACACTTAGCTTGTCTTTTAGTTTTTTGCCAAATCTATTTCAGACTTACTACTCTAGGCAGACATCCTGGCATCTTTAATGTCCTTAGATCTCCACTGAACATGAGGCTGCACATACATCAGTGGCCTTCCTTCAGGGACTCCCAACACTACCATATGGTGTCTGGTCTCATTTATTCTCCATAACACCCTCATGTTTTTATCTCTGATTCCTTCAAATCAAGTACCATATAGAAGTCTCTCACACATTACTAATTTTGTCTGACAGGTTGAAATAAGTTTTAACTCATGTTGGAACACAGCTTCAGTATGCTGACTCTAAGGAAATATCTTCCTATCTGCAAAGAATTTCACCACACTAATTTTGCTTGCTTGATAATCATGGGTGATCTTTCAGTCCCAGCTAACCAATCTCTTATTGTCCCAGGTAAGTATAAATTCCATTTCTGTGGTATCAATCTCTCGTTAGGCACAGATGACTCACCAGTACTAGTGTGGCCAGCACATACAAATTCTTAGTATCTAAATATTACTGTTCTATCCTCTAGTCCAGATTTTGAAATGAGTCTTTGTTCTCTTTTAAAATATTTGAAGCCAGCACACTAATGTATATATTCCTCTCAATATTATTTTCTAATACAACAATATTCATTAAGCTCTCATTCCATAATGAATTCTCTAGCCCAAAGTCCCCAAATACTCACTACAATTCTCTATCAGAATACTGAAAATGTATAAACATCCACATGGCCAAGATCATCATAGCAAATCCTACTTAAATACTACCAAGTTCTTTTTTAATACCCTGTCTCCTCTCTCTCTCTCTCTCTCTCTCTCTCTCTCT
>NW_021604563.1:14363625-14377734 GCF_004785775.1 Grammomys surdaster
TATATATATGTGTGTGTGTGTGTGTGTGTGTGTGTGTGTGTGTGTGTGTGTGTATTAGATTACCTATGTCAATGTCAACTTGATACAAGTTAAAGTCATGTGTGAGGAAGCGTTGGAATTCTTCAATTATCAAAATAACAAGAGGCCTCACAAGATAATCCAATGATTAACAAAACTAGCCATTCAACTTGAGTTTTATTTCTGGAGTTGAAATGGTGGAAGGAGAGAGCTGAGTCCTAAAAGTTGTGCTTTAGCCTTCACATGATTTTGTTTTTGTTTGTTTGTGTGTTTAATCTTTATACTTACACATGTACATACACACATGCATGCACACACAGTATGTTACTTAAATAAGAAGTTACTTCCATAGTCTAGGACATTCGAATACTTTTAGTGGTGCAGTATGGATAGGATTAGGAGGTGTGGCCTTGTTGGAGATAATTTATAAGATTTGATTATTCTTCCTTTGAGTGCTTTTTGCTTCTTGTTTAGCATGTAATCTTTCATTTTACTGCTCCAGGCACAATGATTGCCTGCTGCCATGTTCCCTTGTAGTGACTGTGATAGATTTTTGTTTCTATGAAATGCCAAGCACAAAACAAAATCTTCCTGTAAATTACACATGCAAGTTCACAAAAAATAATCTGCAAAGCCAAAGGCTGGCAAGTGACTCTGGGTATAAAGGTGCTTGTCAATGAGCCTCACAGTAAGAACTGAAGCCTCAGTAACTACATGCTTCAAACAAATCAGCCTCTGAACATCGTACATTACAGTACATGTGAAGCTCCCACTTCCTTACCCTCCTCCAAGACAAAGATATTTGTATTTAAGTAAATAAATTAATGTAATAAAAATTCAAATAAGATGTTTGAAATACAGAATTATATGAAAGTAAAAAGCTTCTGCACAGAAATAAAAATCCATAACCACAAAACAAAAAACAAAAAATCAAACAAAAGTACCCCAATATTGTGAAAAGTCTTCCTAAAAAATCTTTGCAAGTTGTATTCCTAGAAAGCATTAGAGATTAGAAAATACAGAGAAGTCAAAATATAATTACTGAATAATTAAGTCATCTGATCTGTAAGTAAGCTAACAAAATTAAAAGTCTGCTCTCAAAAAAATTTAAAATGCTATTTAAAATGTTCAATATTCTTAGTCATAATGGAAATGTAAATCAAAACTATATTTGTATTTTACCTCATTTAATTCAGAATGACTAACATAATAAGATCAAATAATAAATACTAGTGATAATATGAGGAAAAATGAATACTATTCACTGCTATTAGGAATGTCAATTACTTGAATGTCAACAAAAATACAAAAATCAAATTTTGTTTCCTTAAATAAATAAAAGCAGAGCTACCATATGACTTGGTTATGTTATTTTTGGGTACCCAAAGTAATCTATACTACAGACTTTCTTGTTCATTTTGTGTTTATTGCAGCACTATCCACAGTAGGCAAGTTTTGAATCAGCCTGAGTGCCTTTCAACATGTGAATAAAACTTATGCGATGAATGTGTGTGTATGTGTGTGCACATGTGTATGTGTATATATACATGTATATACATTCAAATATGTAGATTCCATTTTCATCTAGAAAATAATAAAATGAATTAGTTTAGATTCAGGTAAGCTTTTAATAACATACACTTTGTGTCTCTATTTTAGGATTTTAATTGCTCTTTTAATGAATCTATTCACTTGCATCTTGCAAATAAACAACAAAATATTTGAGTACATTTAATCTTTGCTAAGATTGTAATTCAAAAAGACCACCATATTTCACGGTGTCAAGGTGAATTGCATATTAAGAGATTTGTAGTATTTCAAATTGAAATCTTGTTACTCCCATGTCATGTACACCTTATATAATCCAACCTTCAAAGACTTACCACATTTCATAATGTATCTTTTATACACATTATGCAAGAGAGCAAACAATTAGATTAATATGAGGTCTTACTGTGGTTTAATGTACATGTTAGTAGATCAGTATTGTTTTAATATTTCATTATCTTAGAAACATTTACTAAGATGCACAAAAATAAGATAAGGTTTCAGAAATATATTATTAATTGTAGATTTCAAAATATGTTCATATATATTGATCATATTAAATTTTTAGCATCTTAAGATATTTATGAACTATACAGTTATCTAATATCTCCATATAAGAGCAAGTCAATAGTATCATGAGAAAAATATGTGACTGAAATAATTATTATCCTGTGTGAGTAAGTAAAAATTACGATTTGATTTAAAAAAAAAGAACATATTCACTGAACCAAGAACAATTACCTGTTAACAGGCATATAATTCAATAAAAATAACAAAAGATTCTTCTCTAAAAAAAAAGACAAACATCATTCTTTTGTCATTAAGTAATTTTGTGTAATAATTTAAAAATCAGACTCAGATATGAAATAATTGTATGAAAAATACAGTTGAAATTGAGTTTTGAAGAAGCAATTTTTATAGTCATTAAATTTGACTAAACTTTCTTATGTGACAAAAAGAACAGTTTCACACCATGCAGGTCAACTATATTCCTTACTTCATTGTAGACTTTTCATGTTCCTTTATAGTGATTAGTATCTCAGAAGTTTAGAAATATTTTAACTCAATACATATCAACTTTGTTCTCATGTAACGTAAGGAGATAATTAATAAAAGTAATGCAAAGTTCAATTGAAAAGTTCTCATGAAATCTACTATAAACTGTTAATATCTATTTGTCAAAATAGTGCAAACTTATTTGGAAATCAAATTTTCTATGGATTGTAACACACAACAAAATAAACAGTACTTTTAATTAGTATAAAGTTGATTAACAAAAAAATTTCTTTCACAAAAGATATAACATGTATTCTCATGTCAGTCAATTAAGTCAATAAAGATGTTTTAATTAACCACAACTTTTATAATTTATTATAACTGCTATGCCATCTATTTCTGTATGTCTCATACTTTTAGAGTGTCAAAAATATTTATTCACACATTTGTATAAAAATTAGTCTCTACTTATCTGATTATTCAGAATACCTTGTACTCTATAAATAAAAACAATTAATGAGGTCAGGTTTATATTTAATGTTGTCTAATTGCCTTCTGCTTCTAGCATATGGACTATATGTATTCATAAATAGAGTTTTTGGCACAAAAATTTGTTTATAACAATTATCCTGTAATTTTTTTGTTAATTTCACATGAATTTATTTAATAAACTTTGTTTCAAAAATGTACTTCTTTTTAAATTAATTTTATTTATTTATTCACTTTACATCCTGATATAAGAAGCTCCTCTCCTCCAAGTACCCCCTCACAGAAACTTATCCCACTCCAACCTTCCTTTCTTTTTTGAAAAGGGGGAGTGCTCCTTTGGATGTTAGCTCCCACACTACCCAGCACTGCCCTGCACCTGCACATCAGACAGTACTAGGCACATGTTCTCCCACTAAGGTCAGAAAGCCATAACACTTCTAGGCAATACATCCACAGGCAGGCAGACAAGCAACAGACTTAGGGATAGCCACTGCTTCAGCTGTTGGGGGACGTGAATGAAGACTAAGTTTCACTTCTGTTACATATGTGGAGGGGCTTAGGTCCAGCCCATGCTTGCATTGTTGTTAGTGATTTAGGCCCTGGAAACTCCAAAGGCTCCAGTTAAGTTGACTCAGTTGGCCTTCCTGTGGAGTCCTGGAGTCCCTGTCCTCTTTGCCTCCCTCAATCTTTCTCCCAACTCTTCCATAAGATTCCTAAGCTCCATCTAGTGTTTGTCTGTGGGTCTCTGCATGTCTTTTCATTGTCTGCTTTGTAGAACCTCTCAGAGGACAGTTATGTTATATTCCTGCCTGCAAGCATAACAGAATATCATTAATAATGTCAGGGACTGTTTCTTGCCTGTGGAATTGGTCTCAGTTTGGGGCATTTATTGTTTGACCATATCCTCCATTTCTGCTGTATTTTTGTCCCTACAATATTTTAAAATTATCTTTAATCTTTTTTTTTTACAGTCCAGTTGTTATGCCCTTCCCAGTCAGCCCATTAACAGTTCCTCCCCCCCCGTCTCCAAGAAGATATCCCCACATCACCCCCACCTCACCAGGCCTCCCCTCTCCCTGGGGCCTCAAGTTTTTAGAGGGCTCCATCCCTCTTATAGGTAGGACATATATAACTCTGTGGGTTGGTAACTGTCCTTATCCTTCCACTTGGAGACTTACATGACTAGAGAAAGTGGCCACTTCATGTTCCATATACCCTACTGCTAAGCATCTCAGTTACAGTTGCCCCCATATAGCCCCTCAAGCCTCTGATGATCCCAGATCCCTGGCATGTCCCAGAGCTTGCCTCCTCCCACTGCCACTTTCCCTTCTCTCTCCCCTGCTTTCCCTACATGTGATCCCCTTCCCCTCCCTACACGCTTTCCCACTCAGTTCCCTCCTTTCATCTTCCTCAGATATATTTTCTGCTTTCCCTACTGAGAAATATGTAGCTGTCTTCCTTTAAGCCCACCTTGTTATTTGGCTTGTTTAGGTCTGCTGATTACAGTGTGGTTATCCTATACTTTATGACTAATACCCACTTATAAGTGAGTACATTCTATGGATGTCCTTTGGATCTGGGTTACTTCACTCAGAATATTTTTCTAGTTCCATTTAATTGCCTGTGAAATTCAGTATGTCCTTGTTTTTAATGGCTGAGTAATGTTCTGTTGTGAAAACAAACTTTATTTTCCTCATCAATTCTTTTGTTGAGGGACATCTGGGTAATTTCTAAGTCCTGGCTGTTACAAATAAGGTTTCTATGGACATAGTTAAACAAGTGTACCTGTGGGATGATGAATCATCTTTTTGGCATATGCCAAGAAGTGATGTAGCTGGATTTTGAGGTAGAACTAGTCTTAGTTTTCTGAGAAATTACTCATTGACTAGATTGATTTCAAGAGCTATTGTAAACGTTTGCACTACCACCAGCAGTGGACTAGTGTTCCCCTTGCTCTATAATTTCACCAACATTTGCTGTCCCTTGAGGTATTATTATTATTATTACTACTATTATTATTAATTTTATTTATTTAATTTCAAATGTTGTCTCCCTTCCCAGTTTCTTCTCCATGAGCTTCGCAACCCATCCCTTCTCCCATTTGACTCTAAGAGGGTGCTACCCCCATCCACCTATACACTCCCACCCCACCCCTCTAGCATCCCCATCTCTATAGCATCAAGGCTTCACAGGACCAAAAGCATCCACTCCCACTGAGGCACAAGGCAGTCCTATGCAACATATGTAGCAGAGGCCACGGACAAGACCATATATGCTCTTTGGTTGTTGCTTAATCTCTGGGAGCTCTGAGGAGTCTAGTTATTTGATACTGTTGTTCTCCCTATTGTGTTGTAATTTCCTTCAGCTCCTTCAGTCCTTTCCTAACTCTTCCATAGGGGTCCCTTGAAGTTTTGATCTTAGTTATTCTTTTTTTGTCTTCTATTATGGTTTTTAATTATTTATTTTTGGAGATAGTACAGAATTGGATCTTTGGAACATGAATGCTAAGTCAGTTTTATTTATTTAATGGACCACATGATATGTTTCAAATGCTTAGAAAGTGTGCATGGTTTCTCTCTCTCTCTCTCTCTCTCTCTCTCTCTCTCTCTCTCTCTTCTAGACAAATGCTATTCCTTATATCAACACAGCATGATCACTCTGCCTTTGTGACCAGGCTCTAGTCTTCATTTCAAATGAAAACATCTCAGGAAAACATTAAGTCATAATTCCATCTCTCACTAAAAATCTGTGTCCCCATCTCCCCAGTCACTCTTTTTTTTTATATAATTTATTTTTTCTCAAATCATAATTCATCCACTCAGGGGTTATAAACACAGAAAGGCAGGATGTGGGGAAGGGAATGACACTGGAGTGTGGGTGTTCAGGGGGAATACAGATATCTTCAGACCCGGATATCAGCTGGGTGAAGGTTCAGGGGACAAGTCACTATGACTCTGCCTATGACTCGCTTGTCCTTATCTAAGTTGGTATTGTCTGCCCAGGCTACCTATTTACAAGGTCTATGACTACTCAGGCTTATAAATTTCCACAAAAGCTGCCTGTTGACATTAGCTTATAGCCATCTGTTTCAATGTTTTTCCACTGAGACACAAGACTTGATGTTAGTATACATGTATGACAGGCCTATTGCTGATTTTAGGCCTATGGCTGATTTTAGGCTTTCAGTGTGTAAGCAGGGCTTCCCCTGAAATCTCCTCCCTTCTGATGGGTGTCATTTTGATTCACATTTCCCTTATGACTAAGTACATTGAACATTTCTTTAGATGCTTCTTAGCCATTTGATATTCCTCGGTGACAATTCTCTATTTAGCTCTGCACCCCATTTTTAATCAGGTTGTTTTGTTGTTTTCTATCTTTTCAACGTTTTTATATATTTTGAATATTAGCCCTCTGTCACAAGTAGTTTTTGAAGATTTTTTCTCATTCTGTATGCTGTTGTTTTAGCCTATTAATGGTGTTCTTTGACTTACAGAAGCTTTTCAATTTTGTGAGGTCCAGTTCGTTAATTCTTGACTTTAGTACCTTAGCCATTGTTGTTCTGTTAAAGAAGTTGTCTCCTGTATTGACAAATTTCAGTTTTTTCCCACTTTCTGTTCCATTGAATCTAGTATATTTGGTTTTATGTTGAGTTCTTTGATTTATTTGGACTTGAGTTTTGAGCAGCATCATAAATTTGGATCTATATGCATTCTTCTACATGCAGATGTCCAGTTAGACCAGCATCATTTGTTGATGATGCCCTCCCTTTCCCCTTGTATGTTTGTGGCTTCTTTATCAAAATTCAGTGTCAGTAGTTATGTGGGTATATAGAAATGTGTTTCTTGTAAAATCTAACAATATAGTTTATTGATTTAGGACAGTTACTATAACACATTGGAGAAATAATTTGATAAATTCAGATCTGTTTTCATCAGTATTGTTATATTTTTATATTTTAATTATTACATTAGTTTTAAGAAAGTCAATACTCAACTCAAAATCAGTCTATTGAGAATATGCTTAAAATTGGAAATTCAAACACATTCACACACACAGAGTTTGCTGGTAGTGCATACATTTAAGGCCTGCACTTGGCAGGCAGAGAGAGGTGGATCTTGAATTCAAGGCCAATCTGGTCTACACAGCAAGTTCTTGAATAACCATGGCCCTAAAAAATAAAACAAACAAATAAAGAAACACAAAACAGGGACTTCCATCTTACTTAGAGGACACAATTGATTAGGTATTTAGCTACTTTGAAATATTTAAAGGACTTACTCATTAAACTATATAATAAAATGTACCTTCCTATTTTTGAACCAAATAAAATACAAATCCTATACAACTCACACTTGCAACATGTAAAATTTATATGACTATTAATATATTTTTAAAGTTGTACAATCGTATCAGTTTCATCAGTCCCCAGAAAATATTATACTTGTAATAATTATGCTCTTTTAAATTCTCCAATCTTTATTTGTGAACTCTAGTAATAATGTATTGTGTATATAAGTTCGATTTTTCAAAAAAGCTCATGTAATTAGTACAGTAAAATATCAGTCTTTATTCAGCTAATTTCTTTGATTATAAAATGTTTTCAAAGTCCATCTATGTTATATTATTAATAACTCATAAAAGAATGAAATAATACCTGATATAGAAAATAGAAGCAACTATAGTAATCATTGTAGAGGAATTTTAACTTCTCTGGCTGAAATATAGACAAGCCTTTATAACACACCTTTAATTAAAGACAAGTTAGGTAAGGTTAGTTCATAGAAAGAAGCAGCCATCATTGAAAGTGACATCTAATTTAAGGACCGACAGAGTGACAAATCATAGAAAGATTTGATAGAATGTATTAGAGATAGGATACACCAACTCTCACAGCAACAGACATAAAATATAGAGCATTTCACTTTAGTTGAGGCAAAGCAGTAGAGTTCAGTTAAGTTTATTTTGGAGGAGTTTAATTCAGTTTAGTGAGTGTAGTAGAGTGTAGTGGAGTTGATTTCTTTCATGAGTTCATGTAATATACTGTGTCTCAGCAGATGCAGTTGAAGCCAGAGAATAAGAAAGAGATAGAAGATTTGAACAAATTTCCAGAATTAGTTTGAGTCCAAAAGCTACATTTTCCCATCATATAAAGCCAAATAAGTCTTAGAAGGATAAATACTTAGTATTTGAATTTATTTGTGAACTCTAATACTTAAAGATAAAGAAAAGCAAATATGTTTATAGGACATGAGAGTAGAAGCTACCTGAGTAAACAGGTAATAGTAACATGAGGTAAAGAGAGCATTGAGACTGTATGTTCAAAATATATGATATATTTCTAAGAAGATGTTTTCATATTATTGTCTGAAATAAATGACATTAATGTATGAAATAAATACAGGTAAATAATATTAGCATGTAAAAAGGATAAGGAACATCAATATACTCCATGTATGTTTTCCTATGTAATTTTTAATCCTACATCATAGGAAGCATGAGTCATTATTTCACTGTGAATTTTATGTTCATTTATCTGAAGATATTAATTTAGAGAAAAATTGTCTGCATTTATTTTTCATTCATATTTCTTACTTGTAAAACTTATGTTTAGATTCTTAAACAAATATTGAATTTTATTTTGTCTTCTTTAATTAGGGGTAAAAGGTGCTTTATAGAACAAATTCAAGTTTATGAGATTATTCATAGATACACAAACACACATATACCAACAACATAAATACAGAGAAAGAGATCATGGGACCACTCATATTCAAAACATCATTAATGAAAACTTAAATACCTGGGAATAATCCTAAAAAGAAGACAAGAAACTTTAAATCTTTCTAGAAATATAAAGACATTGGTAAATGGAAAGATATACTTTGCTCATCACTGATTGTTAGAATAACACTTTGAAAAAGACTATTTTTCTAAAAGTCATTTAAAAACTCATTGCAATTAAAATCAAAGTCCTATATTATTTTATACAAAAACAGAAATCTATCCAAGTAATCATGTGGAATCAAACAAAAACAAAACTCCTAGATACACAAAGGAATCATGACCACCACCACACCACCAACAAAAATACAATAAAAACCTGGAAGAATGACTATTCCTGGCTTCAAAATAATCAATAAGTGTGCCCTTTGCCAGCCTTGAGCAGGTCAGAAAGACCTTGTGACCAAGCTGTTGTCATCCACCCTAGCTGCAAGTGCAAATTCCTACATGAATAGATTACCTGCTGACCTTGACTTATGACATAATCCCATAATCCCATTATCCCATAATCCCATAATCCAATTGAAACAAAGGATGGGTTAGGTGGGGCTTTCCCTATATATACAAGAGCTGAATATTAAACTTTGAACCTTGACCAGAAAACTTCGTCTTGGCTCCATATTTCTTTTGCCTCTCTGTCTCCTTTTTATTTCCAGCCCTCCCCTCAGGTAAACTCAGTTCATCCCTGGTTGCTGGACAACTACAGGTGGCACCTGAATAGAGGGCCTGAAAATGGAGGGAGGACTGAGAAACGCTATCTTTGGTGGCGCTCCAGAGAAAATGGAAGAATTGTATCCAACAAACAGTAAGCAATGAATAGCATAGACAATAGTACTAGTTTATCTTTTGGAGGTTATGTTGTAGGTGTGTTTAAGGGGATACAGGCTAGGCTGAATAGGTATTGACCAGGCACGCTGACTTCATCTAGGGGTGACAGCAAATTATGGGACAGGAGAATTCCAAACAGGCATTTATCCACAGCCTAAAACAATGAATTCATGAAATTCTTAGGCAAATGGATGGAACTAGAAAATATCATCCTGAGTGAGATAACCCAATCACAAAATAACACACATGGTATGCACTCACTGATAATTGGATATTAGCCCAAAAACTTGGCATACCCAGGATACAACTCCCAAGCCACATGAAGCTCATGAAGAAGGAAGAACAAACTATGGGTGTATCAGTCCTTCTTAGGACGAGTAACAAAATACTCATGGGAGCAAATATAGAGACAAAGTGTAGGACAGAAACTAAAGGAAGACCCCTTCCAGAGACTGCTCTACCTGGGTATCCATCCCATGTGCAGTCACCAAAGGCAGACACTGATGTGAATGCCAGGAAGTTCATACTGACAGGAGTCTGATATAGCTGTCTCCTTAAAGGTCTGCCAGAGCCTAACATATACAGAGGTGAATGCTCACAGCTAACCATTGAACTGATCATGAGGTTCCCAATGGAGGATTTACAGAGAATAGTGAAGAAGAAAGGGTTTGTGGCCCCATGGGGAGAACAACAACATCTACCAATTAGAGCTCCCAGGGTCTAAATAACCAGCCTGGGAGCACATAAGGAGAGACCCATGGCTCCATATCTTTATGTAGGGGAGGAAGGCCTTGTAGGGTATTGGTGTGAGAGGAGGTCCTTGGTCCTGGGAAGGCTGGATGCCCCAGTGTGTGGGGATTTGAGGTCACAGAGTTGGTACTGGGTTGGGGCACATCCTCATAGAAGCAGAAGGAGGGGGGAGGTGATAGTGGGTTCCTGAGTGGGGTAAAATGGGGAAATGGGATACAATCTGAAATGTACATAAATTATTCAATAAGAAAAAGAGCTGCTTCAGGCAAGAGGAGCCAGGTTTTCAAATCGAATGTTAGAAAGATTCTTGGCTCAAGTAGATTCATGCTGCCCATGTTTCCCACAAGAAGGAACTTTGAATAAGAAAACCTAGGAAATGGTTGGAGAAGTTCTGAGAACTACCCAGGCAGATCCTAATACCCTCTGCATGTAGGAGCTTATAAAAGATGCTATTGATAATAAAATAGAAAAAGAGATCATGTAGGCATTAACTACTGCCCAGGAACAACTTGAAGACCTTCAGGAAGAATGACTATCAGAGAGGGTTTTCACAAAAAAGTGCTCTCTCAACTCTAAAGCAGAGAAGTACAGATCTTGTACACCTTTTACAGCTCAGATAAAAGAAATTGGAAACTCTGATGATGAATTAGATCCAGAGGAGGGAGCTGATTTAAAAAGAAGAAGTTGCTAAATATTATAACGAAGGTTAGCCTCTCTATGCACCTACTGCTCTGTCTATAGACTTTGATGCAGCAGAAGCAGCCAAGATGGACATGCAAGTATATAAGTTAGAGATAGAAATTAAATTGCAGAAATTGACTAATGAGCTACAGGAATTAAAAGGTCTATCAGGTGCAAGAAAGAGCAATAACTTTGAAATGTGCCAATCATCACACAAAAGAGCTGTGAATCAGGCTCGCAGGTATGGGCAGGATACATCTGATGTGTTAGCTTTTTCTGTAATTGATATAATTGACCATCAGGACATTAGAGTCAGACAATATCAGGCATTGGCGTTCAAAATAATAAAAGAATTAAAAACAGCTGTGGCACAGTATGGGCCTACAGCTCCTTTTACAGAAGCTTTATTGGATACAATCATAGAAGCAAATTTAATCTCCTAAGATTGGAAAACTATTTGTAAGGCTACTTTGTCAGAAGGAGATTACTTACTTTGGAGCTCTGAATGATGTGAAGCAAGTAAGAGAACTACCATGATGAAAGTTTAGGCAGGAAACACAGATTGAGATATTAACAGGCTTCTAGGAGAGGGACAATATGAAGGTAATACTAATCAGGTTGGGCTAAATGTAGGAGTGTAAGCAGAGATTGCAATGGCTGCCTGCTGTGCTTGGAATAAATTACTAACTAAAAGAAATCTCAGTGGAAATTTATCTGGTATTAAACAAGGCCCTGATAAACTGTTTCAGGAATTTGTGGATAGGCTGCTAAAAGCAAGTGATGGAATTTTTGGAGACCTTCAGAAAGGAATCTGATATTGGGGCATAACAAGGAAGTAAGTTCAGGCAAAAAATTGTAGGCTAAAACAGGGAAGTAATTTCAGGCAGGAATCTAAGTCTTAGTCTAGAACAAAGAATTAGGATTCAGGCATGAATATGACCTTGAGCTAAGACATGGAAGTAGGCTAAAATATTTTGGTCATCCTGATAAGCTCTTAGAAACAACGATCATGGGAATGATCACAGGACTTTTTTTAATGCCTTGCTTGTTCCTTGGGGAGAAGAGGTTAGCCTCATATTTCAAGGCACTCACAACCTGCAGGCTTATGGGCCCTTGCCTCCAGGGACCTGAGGATTACTTTCTATGTTGAAGCAGCATTATTATAAAAGGATTACAGACCTATCCAGGAGTTATAGATAATGATTATGTGGGAGAAATTAAAATTATGGCTGCTTCCCCCCATGGCATTATAACTGTAGCTACTAACAAAAGAATAGCTCAATTTGTTTTGTTTTCCTTGAACCCACTACCTTCTAAATTTGTTAACAGTAAGAGAGGACAAGATGGCTTTGGTTCCTCTGATGTACACTGGGTTCAATCTATTACTAATAAGAGGCCTGACTTCAAACTAATAATTGAAGGAAAATGTTTTGTAGGATTAATAGATAATGAGGCTGTTGTAATAATTATTAGACGACAAGATTGGCCTTCAACTTGGCCTTTACCTGATATTCACACTCACCTTCAGGGGATTCGTTATGCCAATAATCCAAAACAGAGTTCTAAACTTCTAATCTGGAAAGATGAAGAAGGCAATTGAGGATAAATTCAATGCTATGTCATGCCACTTTTGCCTGTTATCATCTAGGGAAGAAATCTTTTGCCACAGATGGGTCTTATAATGTGCAGCCCTAATAAAGTAGGGACCAAACAAATGTTAAGACAAGGATTTTTGCCTGGTCAAGAGCTAGGAAAAGAAGGACAAGGCATTAAGGCATTTGAAAGGCCTAAGACTCATTCTAACACTAGAGGCTTGGAGTATTTACCATAATGGTCACTGTCTTGCCTGTGTACCATGCTGATAAAATTCAGTGGATTAATAATGTTCCAGTGTGGGTTGATCAGTGGTCTTTATCTAGAGAAGAAAAAAAAAAGCACTTTTATAATGGTTATATAAGGGCTCATTCTGATCTTCCTGGACCTCTAGCTCCAGGCAATGATTGTATTGACCAAGGTTTACTAGGAGAAAGCCTTGCTTTCAGATCCTGTTGCATTGGTTAGATGTGATCATAATAAATTTCATCTCTCTAGTCACACCTTAAGGCTCCGACATAAGATCACTAAGGAGCAGGCTACAATGATTGTAAAACAATGCCTTAACTGTCTTACATTATCTCCAGTCCCTCGTTTAGGTATTAATCCAAGAGGACTTATGCCCGATTACATTTGGCAAATGGATGTAACTCATTATGCAGAATTTGGAAAATTAAAATATATACATGACTGCATTGACATTTGTTCAAGATACCTTTCTGCTTCTCTACACACAGGAGGATCTTCTAGAAATGTAATTGATCATTGGTTAAAAGTGTTTAATGCTATGGGATTACCTAAAGTCATTAAGACAGATAATAGGCCTGCTTATACTGGAAACAACTTTACATCATTTTGTAAAGAATTTAGTATTGAGCGTAAAACTAGAATTCCTTATAACCCAATGGGACAAGGAATTGTTGATCTTGCACATCGCACTCTGAAAAATTGGCTTTTAAAAACAAAAGACGGGGAGTTATACCTACCAAGGTCACAGAAAGCACACCTTGCTTTTGTCTTAGTTGTTTTAATTTTTTTTTTTTTTTTTTGTAAACTGATGCTAAAGGTCAGCCTTCAGTGGATTGCCAATGGCATCCAGGCACTTCCAACTCATATGCTAGGATGAAATTAAGAGAACCTCTAACTAATACATGGAATGGTCGTGACCCTGTTTTAATTTGGGGCTGAGAATGTGTCTGTGTTTTTTCATAGAAAGAAAATGGAACTGGATGGCTGCTTGAAAGATTGGTCTGTCAAGTGGACTTGGCTCTTGAGCCTAATGATTATGGTACTAATGATGAAGACTACTTAGAATCCCTATCAGCCACCTGAGTTAACCTGAAGTGTAGTCTCCACTCTTACTGAAGAACAAGGGTTATTTTGTTTTGTTTTGTTTTGTTTTGTTTTGTTTTGTTTTGTTTTGTT
>NW_021604563.1:14377744-14406969 GCF_004785775.1 Grammomys surdaster
TTTTGTTTTGTTTTGTTTTGTTTTGTTTTGTTTTGTTTTGTTTTGTTTTGTTTTTACCATTAGTTAAAGCAACTCACTATATACCTGGTGGCAAGACTTTGGATTTGATCCTTGTCAATTAACGGTGGGATTAGATACTTCGAACATACAAGCTTACTACTTTAATTTCTACACTGCTCGGACCATTAATTATAATCTTGTTGCTTTTAAACTTTCGACCTTGTATCTTAAACAGATTGATTGCCTTAATACAGGATTGCTTTCTGAAAGCTCAGTTATTTACTATGGCTGCTATCCATCCCTATGAAGAAATGCACTGAATGCATGTTCATGAGGCCTTTGGTCTGAATTCATATGTGGCTTTGTTCTGTATGGGAAAGAGTGTACCATAGAAGGCCAGTAGTCAGAGATGAGTAAAAGTCTTCTTGAGCTCCTATAGATCTAAGGTAGAGGCATACATCAATATTGCTATGTATTTTCTTCATGATGGATAATGAGGAACAATACAGACAACAACCTAAGCCAGACATGGTCAACTGGCCACGCTTCCCAAGACAAGATGGCGTAAAACAAGTAAATCTTGTGCCTTCATCCAGCTACTGGTACTGCTCATCTTTTAAAAAACTAAAACTGCAGAACTGTCCCCTTCTCCAGCCTTGAGCAGGCTGGAAAGACTTTGGGATCTAAGTGGAGTCATCTACCCTAGCTGCAAGTGCAAATTCCTACATGGATAGACTACCTGCTGAACTTGACATTGTATAATCACATAATCTCATAATTCCATAATCCCATAATCTGGCTGTAACAAAGGTTGTGTTAGGTGGGGCTTTCCCTATATTTATAAGAGCTGAATATTAAACTTTGAGCCTTCACCAGAAAACTTTGTCTTGTATCCATATATCTTTAGCTTCTTTGTCTCCTTTTCATTTCTAGCCCTCCTTTCAGGTAAACCCAGTTCATCCATGACCACTGGATGGCTACAGATAAGGTAATAATAATAATAATAATAGTAATAATAATAACCAACATTGTACAATCAGAAAAAGAAAGCACATATATATATATATATAGATTAGTGAATAAAATTAAATATCCAAACATTAGTATACATAATTACATCCATATAACATTTGATAAAGATGACAAAAATCAAAGTCAGAAAGCATGCATTGTCATTAAATTTTGCTGGAAAAACTGAATTTCAACATGAAATAAAAGCATCTATCACATTGTATTACAACTAACTCCAAAACAATCAAAGAGCTAATTGTAAAACTCAAGACACTGAAAGTGCTAAAGTAAAATCCATTCACTATCCTACAGGATATCAATGTAAGAAACAACTTCTAAAATCCAATTCTACTTGCCAGAAATTGAAGACAACAATTAAAAAATGGAACCTCAGTAAACTAAAATGCTTTTGCACAGCTAAAGAAATAATTGATTGAGTAAAAAGAAAGCCCACAAAGTGGGACGCAACCTTTACCAGCTACACATCTGGCAAAGAATTAATATGAAAATCATATAAAGAACTCAAAAAACAGCTAAAGCTATAAACTATCCACTTTTTAAAAATATGTCATGGAATTGAATAGAGTTCTTAAAAGAAGAAAATAAAATGGCATTGAATATTTCAAAAAGTGTTTAGATCCCTGACAATTGAGGAAATGTGAATAAAAAGAACTTTGGCATTTACACTCACCACAGTCAGAATGACAAAGATCAACATGACAACTGACAACAAATGCTGGAGAGGATGTGGGGGAAAGGAAACACTCATATAATCTTATGAACTGCAAACCAGGGCAGAGATCAGTGTAGAAAACTATTCAAAAGCAAAAAGTAAATCTATTACTCTTTAGCACATACCCAAAGGATGTTGTACCCTACTTTACATGTAATTACTCAGCCATTTTTATTGCTTCTGTATTCACAAAATCCAGGAGATGAAAATAATCTAAAATTCCTCCACTTTACATTTTGATGATAAAAATGTGTTACATAAACACCATGGATTACTACTTATTTGTGAAGTAAAAAAATTAAAGTTGTAAGTAAATGGATGGCACTGAAAAGAATCATATTGGGTGTGGAAATCAAGATTCAGAAATTCAAAAGTGGTACTTTCTCATTTAGCTTGAATTTTAGCTCCACATTTTCAGTTGTGATTTTGCAGCTCTGAAAACCTCAAGAAACCAGGAAAGTAGAAAAAAAATGATGAAGAGAAATGAAGAGAAAGGAATTACTGGGTACAAGAAATTTGAAAGAGGAAGTGTTCAAAAAACAAGAGGGTTTATAAGGTTGAAGGGAAGCCACTACAAAAGAAAGAGATAGATATAACAACTGTAAGGATGTCTGAAAAGTCATAAGGTATCACACTACTGTCAATCTAAAATTTTTCTTTAGTGACATTTACCTAAGTGGGGCTGACAATGCTCCCTTTAATAGTCTTATGTACCTAATAAATCTACAATACTAGGCATGAATAGCCTCCTTTTGAGTTGTTGCTCAGTTTTGTCCAAAGGGCTCCCAAATCATTATACTCTATGTTTGCTCCGACCATTTGCCTCCCAAAGGTGAAAAGTAAGCTCTTTTTGCTGAAGACCCTGGGAACTTAGGACACAGGATATGGAGTACCTGAACTGGATATGATTTTAAAGACTTCTCCATGAAGTCTACCTTCCATGTTAATGGTATATGTCATACAAACTTACAAAAGAGGAAGCCTTCTACTATCCAACCTGGCTATGATTCTTATGAAGTTCAGAAATGGGTATTATAGCACAAACACCCTCAGGGTACATAAATGGTACTCATATATGGCTGGTAACAACTCTTTAATTGAACTTTAAGTATTAAAGAATTCAAGGAATATTTAACAAGGGGAAAATTATGCCTGGTACTAGAAACCTAGACAACTGATCAAACCTAATGATATGGATTCTGAGGATAACCTACACCTCATCCTTTACTAAACTAGCTTAATTTCATTATTCTGAAGGATAAGTATAGTTCTCATTCCACATCAAAATCAATTCTCTATGTAATACAGAGAAGCCATTACAGAAAGCCATAATATATCAAGTTACAGAGAACAATTGATCCTCTAGTACTCAGACACAACTAATAAGTCTATAGCATAACTTCTACATAAGAGACTCAGCTCTAGGAATAATAAGTGTGTCATAAGATTGTATCTTCTAGAAACATTAGAAATAATTAAACTTAGAAATCTCACTGTCATCAATTTCTAACAAGATGTAAACAAAGATGATAGCAATAGAATGTTAACCTAAAACCACGAAAACTTATGTGACCTCAATCCTAGAAAAGTAGCTGTAGCCTACTAAGGGATACCAAGAGAAGAAGCAGCCAACCTCCAATTTATTATTCCTATAAAAATTAGAGAAAAAGAAATCAGGGATTTAAGGGAAAATCAGGAAAAGGAATACAGGAAAGAGTGGAGGAAGTAAGAGAGGGGGGGAAATGAGCATATGATATTGGGAAGGGAAGGTAATTTTGAGAGACAGAGGAATTAGAGGGCAGTGAATAGGGGATAGATTTTATAAAAGCACATTATCTGCATAAATAAAATTTTCAGTAAATAACAATAATAGAAATAGTTGCTTCTTAATTTTTGAAATGGTGAGATATACAAATACAGAACTTTTCATGATAACCATTTCTAATTGAGGAATTTAACATAATTAATTTTATAGAATGCTTGTTACATCAAGAACATTCTTCTGAATCCTTTTTTCTTCTCAAATTGTGGCTTAGATTTTCATCTTTGTCTTTATACACAATCCAAAAAAAGTCTCAATTCCTTTCTCCCATGACAATCATGAGAATACTTTAGTTTTCCATATGTTTGATTTCCATCTATATTTCCATTATATGAAATGCTTATATTTTGTTAGGAAAATTTCATTTAGTATAATGTTTCCAAGGTTCCTTTATGTTATGACATTTCAAGATTACTTCACTTTTATATTCATTCAATAATATAGCATACACATCTATTTGCACATTCCACTCATCTATTAGTCAAAGATATCAAAGATATATCAATAGATAATATATAAATTATTATTTTTATTACAAAAATATCTATTATACTATTTCTCATTCTATTTTATTATCTTTCCACCACAGTGCTCAGAAGTAACTATTTATAGTTATTATCCAAAACAGTTGATTATTTCAGTTTCTTTATAAATTACCCTTGTATGATATACATATAACCATTTTTCTGATTTATATTTCTGGATGATTAGTAATACTGAGCAGCAGCTCATATCATTAGTCACTACCTGTATCCTTTCTTAGAAAACAATTGATTTCTATAATTTTTTCTATTTCTTGAGTTACTTTTTAAAAATTTTAATGCTCTTTGTAATTCTGTATATTATCATCATATCTGGTAGATTATTTGAGGACATTCAAAGAGCACAGCTTTCCTGCAATTTTAGCCCTTCTAATGCCTTGTGTGTAAGATACGGTATAATGTTTCACAACTGGGGAAATAAAGTTTTATTATTTACAAATTACCCTCTAACACATATTCTATAGTACTTGCACAGTATGGACTAAAATATGGAATAATGTTTTATTATACAATATTCTCATGAATTTCCAACTCTCTAGAAATTTAAAAATGATAAACTTAGTGTAGCAATGGATATATCTAAATACAAATTGTGATTGTTTAATGATTAGAGGCATATATTCATAATTTTAAAATATCATCATTTTGTGCCTATTAATAAACAATTTTTTTTTGCTTACTATAGAGAGTTTTTAATCCAGCAACATAGCTGCTCTGGCAAGGGATCATATCCAAAGGCTTTCTAGTTTTATATGATTTAGCCAGAATGCAAGCATAACCTGGATTACAGTATGACCTGACTGGTATATAAACATGCTCTTTGAACAAACCTTTAATCCCTAACAAAGAAGGAAACTTTAGTTTGCAGAAGGAATCAGTCATATTTGAAAGTGACTTCTAATTCAGGGGCAAAGTGACAAATAAGAAAAATATTTTACAAAATAAGTCAGAAATATATGAGAACAGTACAGAAAAGAAATTACTTATGGAGAAAGAGAGAGAGAGAGAGAGAGAGAGAGAGAGAGAGAGAGAGAGAGAGAGAGGTCATATGTGTATATGTTGAGTGTTTGCAGCAGTTTTCCCTGGCTGGTTTTATAGAGACATATTGAATAATGTACAAGCTAGACACAGGTGAAGACATAACAAGTCAGAGAATAAAAGGGGTCCAGAAGATTAGAACATATTGTCAAGTTAATATGAGGCCAAGTAGAGCAAATATCAAAAGCCAAGAGAAACAAAATTAAATCAGTCAGCGTGGAAGATTAGACAGTATAAAGGTTAAAAGCTTCTAGACAGTTAGTTAGATAGATAGATAGTTAGTTAGACACTTAGTTAGTTCTAGGTAGTTAGAACAAAGCAGAAAACTCTCTGTGCTCAGCCCAAGCCATTACTTGACAACTTAGGTACAACTTTCATCTCATCACTTCATCTGAGGAAATAAAAGGTACATTTATAGATTAGAATCTTTTTTTTTTATAAAGAGCAGTATAATGGAATCTTTTATAATAAAAGGAGTTGAAAAGAAGGGGTTGTACCATCCATTACTGCTGATCATCAAAGATAATGTAAATAAAACACTAAAAAAATTATCAGTTGTATTATAAAACTTGAGAAAAGGAAATAATGATAGAGACACTAGTTACTAGCATAATTTGATTGGCTAATGACATAGTGGGTCATGAATATTTTGATAATCTGTGATAATATTAGGGAAATTTTTATTTGTTACTTTCTGAACATTATTTTTAAAAATTGTACTATAACTAATACCTGAATCTTTTCACAAAATTGATGAAGAGACAGGAGCTGAATGAGTATTCTAACCTAGGAAATTTTAATGTCATATCTATCTTTATACTTTGCTAAATTTTGATGTTGAGTTTACATGAGCACACATGCTTGTATGTGTGTGTGTGTGTGTGTCTGTGTCTGTGTCTGTGTGTGCCTGTGTGTGCTCAGGTTATAAAACTAGAAAGAGGACCATTAAAATGATAACTAAATATTGACTGAGGAACAATAAGAAAGAAAACAGTTGAATACACATGGCATGAATGCAGAAGAACAAAACAGTGCAGTGAGTAGAGACCAGAACAAGCTGTCAGTGTGTGTAAGAAGGGAAATAGAAATAGAGTATCACAGAAAGGCAAGTATGCACAAATATACCTCTAAGAGATCACTGTTTTTATGTTAATTTAAAGGTAGCTAATAAAAGAATAAAGATATCAAAAAGAAGGACAGAAAACCCTTATAGGAATAGATAAGTGGAGAAGTCATCATGAACTATCAAGGCTTTTGTATGATTTCCCCAAGATGACATCAAGCAGTCATATCTGAAGCTCTAGTACTAGTGAAACCTTTGGCCACATGCACTTGTGCTTCTCAAATTATATATACATATGTGTGTGTGTGTGTGTGTGTTTGTGCGTGTGCGTGCACATACATTTCTGTTTATAGATAACCATGTATTCTCAGGAATCAATTTAGAAAAATAATTATTCAAAACCAAACCCTTAGAGTTTAAGTATATATGTGGCTATTTCAAGTATCATCTAGAATGAAAGAAATAAACCCAGACTATTGAATGAGATAGAAGAACTATAGCAAAACGATAAAAAATAAAAAAGTAAATTTTGATTAGACAGAAAATACAAACCAACAAACCAACCAACCAACCAACCAACCAAACAAACAAACAAACAAAAACAGAAGCTTGAGTGGATATTTGCAATACGTCCTTGACAGAATATAGAAGTAGTTGACCGGCTCTGTAGCAGGAGACTTATTCAGGTACTTTGTATTTGCAGAGGAGCTTTGTGATTAGGCAGTAGAAGAGAAGGTGGAACTGGGAAGGGAAAAAGAGGAAGGGGAGGAGAGAAAGAAAGGAACCGGAAGAAAAGAAGGAGGCTATCAGCCATGGAGAACTATGGATGGGTCAAAAGCTTTCGTGGGTAGCAACTTCTGTCAAAATGTTAGAAATTGGGTAACAACTCTAATTGTGTGGACATCCTGTTGATTGAGCATTTCTAAATATACAAATCCTTTAAGATAATCATTAAGCTTTAAGAATCTCATTTCTAGAGGATACTGCGAGGATTGCAGATATTGTCTGGGGTTCATCCAAGTTGTGTGGATGCAGTGTGGTAGATTGGCAGAGCCATACCCCCATGTTGACATCTTGTGGGTGCCAGGGCTGGCACATCTAGCTAGCTGGAGTCCTGGTAAGAGCTGAGGAGCAACTGGAACATGATGGCTGCCTGGGAACAAGCATTTCTTTATGCATTCTTCACTTGAAGTACAAATAGGTTGTTTCCAATATCTAGCTATTATGAATAAAGCTCCTATGAGAATACCTCAGCAAGCGTCATTTTGGTATATTGCAGCATCTTTTGGGTATAGGAACAGGAGTGGTATAGCTGTGTGTTGAGGCAGAACTACACTCAGTTTTTTGACAAATAGATTTCCAATGTGGTTGGAAAAGTTTTCACTCCCACTAGCAATGAAGAAGTGTTCCCCTTGCTCTAAATCCTTGTCAGCATGTACTATCTCTTGAGTTTTTGATCTTAGCCATTCTGATAGGTATAAGATGGAACCTCAGAAATGTTTTGATTTACATTTCAAAGATATTTTTCTTTCAATGCTTCTCTACCATTCTAGATTCCTTTGTTGAGAATTCTCAGTTTAGTTCTGTAGCCCATTTTTTGACTGTGGTATTTTGGATGATAGACTCTACCTTTTTGATTTCTTTGTAAACTTAGTGTATTAACCCTCTGTCAGATAGAGCATTGATGAAGATCCTTTCTTAATCTGTAAACTGCTGTTTTGTCCTATTGACAGTATACCTTGCTTTACAGAAAGTTTGCATTTTCATGAAATCCCATTTATAAAATCTTAATCTTACAGCCTTAGTCATTGGTGTTATGTTCAGGAAATTATCTCCTGTACCAATGCATTCAATGCAATATCACTTTCTCTTCTATAAGATTTAGTGTATCCAGTATTTTGTTGACATCCTTCATCCACATGTAGTTGAATTTTGTGCAGGGTGATAACTATGTATCTATTTTCATTCTTCTACATGCATATATCCAGTTAGACTAGCACTATTTGTTGAAGATGCTTTCTTTTTTCCATTGTATGGATTTGGACTTTTATCAAAAATCAAGTGTCCATATGAAGCAGTAAAAGTTATTCAGCTCTAAACTCTCCACTGGTGATTGTGCATTCTTCTCATTACTACCCAATATTTCAGATTAAAGACAAACACATGCAGCCTTATTACTAAGCTGCACAATTGCTGGGTTACTCCCTATCTTCCATGTTGCTAATGCTTTTCCTCTTAGATTGATGGATTATTATTTACTAAAAATCTATATTGCATCTTTGCTACCCTGTATCCAGATAGCGAAGGGGCTCCTGGGGCCCCTAGACACTTATATGCTGGAAGTTTCTCAGTTTCTCTGTCTTCAATTTCTCAGTCTGGGACCTCCTGCTTCTCTGTCAATGGCTATTCTCAAAACCCCTCTCCTCCCTATGTTCCATTGACCAGGAAATCTAAAGTTCTACCTTTATCTCCATGCCCAGGTATTAGACATGAACAATTATTTACCAGTTATAACCAGCTGGAGGCAGGGGACCTCAGTCTCTTACAAGCATACATGCAAATGCTTATGTAATTTGGGAACCCAATTAACATACTATAAGCAACAAACCAAATCTACTACATTTCACCCTTTTGTCCATTGAAAAGGCTTTTCTCTCAGATATATAGTGAGGGTAGTTTTAAGAGTTATGAATACAATAAAGTATAATATACACTAGTCATCTCCATCCCATCAATTTTGTCAATTTTGGTACATTAGTGTAACATCTATCCTAACTTAAACAGTTTACAATTCCATACCTAATTGTGTTCTGATTTTAACTTGCATTACCATTTGAAATCCATCCTCTCAAGTCTCCATTGTCTTCCTCAATACTATACAGCTTAAGTTTGATTCTGAAATTATAATTAGTATTCAAATCCATCAGATATACAAGAACAAATTAAATATTACCTGAATATATAGAAAACACAAAATCATAGCTCCCAAAACTTAATAAATTTGCAGAGAAAGCTGACTACCTGGACAGTTCTCTATTCCTCAGAATGTTGAAACATCTATATTCAGCCTTCTGACCCAGAAACATCTGACAGACTATATGTGAAGCAGGTATTATGAAGGACTAGCACATTCTGTCTTGGCAGAGCTAAGCTATCAACTATCTTGCATCATTTTTCCTATCCTGGACAGTATTATTTGTTTATGGATGAATTAGGGCAATTCTTGCCCAGTGGCTACCTTGAAAATCCATATGAAGATGATGGCGTTCAATATTTTTTTTGAACCGAATGGGGTACTGTCAGAAGCAGACATATCTCTTAGTCAAAATCTAATAAAAATGAAATGATTATAAATGCCATATTCTGTTGATTTCTTAAGGTTTTAAAGATGTATCTATATAAATTGCATCTGAAATTTTAAACTTTGACTACTTTTAGCTATTTCTATTTGAATAATATTGAAAACAGTTTAATATAATTAAATCAGAATCTAATAAAACCATGAGTTTGCCATCTGGACCTGAACTTGCATTACTCAATTATGATAAATAGTATATAATAGCAGCACTAGAAGTACTGGGTCCAAGACTTGTATTATTAATTGAGTTGCATAGGCACAATGCTTATCTAAGAATAACAAAGTTAATTTCAAATTTTGTATCAATATACAAAGATTTATATCAGTGAAAACTTTAAATCTGAATCAATATAAATTCTATACCAATGTAATAAACTGTAACTTCAATTGTATCAATTATAAAAATTTCCACCAATGTAAGAGTATGGCTATACAATGTTTGCTTAAGAATGAATTTAGTAGTCAATCCTATGTATTTTCTTCCTGTTCAAAATCATTCCCATTTCCAAATTATCCCTCAAAATGGCAATCTATCTATAATTTTTAAAATAAGCATAACCAGATACCCCAAACCCAAGGGATCAGGATGATGACTCCACATCTTCTTCATGCTGAATAGAGGCAACAAAAGAACTTTTAAAGGGTGGGTAGGGGTATGAAAATTAGAATAATCAGTTAGACTTAAGGAAGCTAGTTTTAGCATCTATTATATGCTGTCTGTATGTTTAGAAAGCTCAGAACTTGACTGAAGTTCTGACTAGATCTGGATGAACTGAGTCTATGGGGAAAACATCAGTTATTTCTGAAGCTGTCTTGAAAGCAAGTTTCTTGAAACAGCAATAGGAGGCCAGGGACTGGAAGAGCAAGTCATTTCTGCATTCCTGTGGATGAATCTTCTCAGAGCCGCAAATTGTGCAATACATGAATCTTACTAGTAAAATTTTAGTAGCATTAAGACATGTGTATAGATTGTGCAAGGTGCACAGATCAGTTTAGGATGAATTTTTGCTCCTTGAAAGACAAGTATCCTTTTATGAGTTAACTTGATCAATAACCAATTGTAATAAATCTTCATTCATGCCATGTGAAGGATGTCACAATGAATCTTAAGGATTACATAACCAACAAGATTTATTTTCTAATTTTGGCTGAAGGTTTGGCTAGAGACTTTTTTGTGTCTAGGACAGTTACAGATTCTTCCCATGTGGAAGAATCAGCAAATTAAGTTATTTGTCCTGTTTGACTTTCTTGAATTTTTCTTTCCTGTAGCCAAGATTTTTATGGGGTCTTCCTCTGTTATAACTGATCCATATCAATCTGGAAGTGGTCTGAATCCTTTTCTTCTTTCCTATTAACATGAAACAGAGCCTCTCTCCCAAATTAGCATGTCCTTGGTCCAATAACCTGACACCATCAAAGGTATAGACTGATTCAAATTAGCAGCCTTCTTTCTCTTCATGCTTGCCCTATTTTCACCTCTTTCCCAGAGGTCTTTAACATCATAATCACCAAACTTATAACCACAGACATTTTGATAATTAATACTATTTAAAGAAATTAAAGGAATCTGAAAAAATATTATTCATTGAGATAGAGATTGGTTACCCCCCACCTTTTTTTTTCCTTTTTTGAGACAGGGTTTCTCAGGGTAGCCCTGGCTGTCCTGGAACTCACTCTGTAGACCAAGCTGGCCTCAAACTCAGAAACCCACCTGCCTCTGCCTCCCAAGTGCTAGGATTAAAGGTGTGTGCCAACACTGTCTGGCAAGATAGTGATTGTTAACTATCCTCTGTCTTGTTCTTATATGATTCATTTTTAATATTGAAATAAAGGCTTAAATTTATATATTCATCTATGAATACTTAAATTCTCCCTTCTATGGAGATTAATATCTCTGTAAATATATAAATCCTTTTTCTCTTTATGTAACTTGAGTTCAACTAAATTTCCTTTTCCTTACTATATAAGCCTATTCTTAGGCTTCTTAATTTATCATACCAGGCTAAGCAATCCCAGAATTCCTATGTAGATTACATTCAAAGAGACCAAGTGCATCCCTGGCATAGACATTTTCAAATTTTCTTTAAATCTTTTTAATCTCATTCATTCTATTCTTTCTATCTCCATTCTTTTTTCCTACATTTGAGATCAAAGTCCTTGATTTCTTTATTCCATGTATACTTAACACATAAACAATTACCATTACATTTCCTTCCATCCATAAAAACAAATCAAATTCCATTCACTTCTCTCCATTGTTTTTACAGTTTTTAGTTTACAGTTTTTTTACAGTTTTTACAGTTTTTACAGTTTTTATTTTACACTTTTTACAGTTTTACAGTTTTACAGTTTTTAGTTTACAATTTTTTAGTTTTACAGTTTTTAGTTTTTACAGTTTTTAGTTTTACAGTTTTTAGTTTTACAGTTTTTAAGGTTTACAGTTTTTACAGTTTTACAGTTTACAGTTTTTACAGTTTTACAGTTTACAGTTTTTAGTTTTTTACAGTTTTTAGTTTTTGCGGATTTACAGTTTTACAGTTTTTACAGTTTTACCGTTTACAATTTAGTTTTACAGTTTTTAATTTTACAGTTTACAGTTTTTAGGGTCTCTTAAGTGCATTATCATATCATCTACAAATAACACAATACTTTGGCTTATCCCTTTTCAATTTACATCCCTTTCATCTTCTTTAGTTTTATATATCTTTTACATTGGTAGTGTCATAATATGAATGTTTGTGCACATAAACTTTGCTCAATTATATTATGTTCTAAGACGCCTTGAACTATTTAGAATTTTTAAACTATTTCAGTATTTGCATTGGTAGTGTATGGCCATATCTATGAGTGAATATGAAACATACATTTGAACTTTCATAAGTGCAAAATCATATGTAATATCTAACTTCTATAAAAATCTTTGGCAATTTTGTACTGTTTGCATAATAATTTGCCATTATTTGAAAATCCTAAGGTAATACAAAAATATTAAATCATGTTCAATACAACTAAAACCTTAGTAAGCATAGAATAGTTCTGTTGAACCCTCTATTTAAAGTCCCACAGGGAAAAAAATCAACATTGTGTCCCTCACCCTATCCCTTTGTGTCAACCACCAATTCCTGGGCATCTCCTAATTGAAACACTAAGCATGTAGAACAAAGGATACAAAAATCTTCATGGGGAAAGTTCAAGCTACATATAGAAGAATCTCAATGGAAACTCAAAAAGCCACAGGGACTTAAACATGGGTTCTACAAACTCTAAATGACCACATATCCCAGCCCAGACTACTATATCCTACAAATTTTTCAATCATAATATATGAAGAATGAAAGACTTTCTACAATTCTACCAAAGGCACTAGAAGGGATACTTCAATCTGACGAGGTAAACTATAACCAAGAAAACAAAAAGATCAATAGATCAGAGATCAGCAAAGCAAAGGGGAGAAAAAATTCACATCATAACAACAAAATAATAGAAATCAATAAATATTGCTCACTTATAACTTTCAACATCAATGGTTTTAATTCTGCAATAAAAAGACTAATAGATTGTATTCTAATACAGTATCTATCATTCTACTGCATCCAAAAAACACACCTTACCATCAAGGGCAGATACCACTGCAGAGTCAAAACTTTAGAAAAAAGATATTACAAGAAAATTTACCCAAAAAAGAGCAAGTATAGTTTTAATATCTGATCGGTTAGATGTTTAGAACAAAACTAGGCAGAACATTTAGCAAAACATACTACATATTCATCAAATTAAAAATCTAACATTAGGGTAATGTAATTCCTAATATTTATGCATCAAACACATAAGCACCAAAGTTCATAAAAGAAGCACTACTATACCTAAAATTATATACTGGCACATAGTGATACGTAACTTTAATACCACAGTCACATCAATATAGAGGTAATCTAGACAAAATAAGTAAAACTTGAGCTAAATGATCTCATAAATTTAATGGGCTTAGCAGATATTTTTAGAATCATTCACACACACACAAAAGGATATATCTTCTCAGTAACTCATGTAATGTTGAACTAAAAAAGGTGTTGACCATTGTAATATGAGCTACTTGGATGATGTTACTAGGAGCACTGATGACAGTAGTGCTGAAATTGTGGATCAAGTGGTTTGAGAGGGAAACATTAGCAACTGGACTGGAAAGCATTCAAAGAAAGGAATGAGGATTTTTGTTTTCCCCTTATTCTAAGATTCTTCCTGGGGCTAAATTGAAGAATTTTGGACTAATTCCATCAACTATTGATATTTCCAGATTGTATCATACTGTATTGACTATGTTACATGTTTACTAGTGGTCTCTCATGCAGATTGACAATGAAACAAAGAAAAGCAGGAGAAAAAAAAAAGTGTACTGTTTGAGGAGAAAAAGAGCTCCAGTAAATTTAATAGTGATCCCATGTCGAGCTCTCAGAGAAGAGAAACTTTGAAAAGGGCCTGCTTCAAGACAGAGCAAATGGAGTGGAGCCTCAGGGACAGACTCTAGTCAGCTTAACTTCCAATTTGTCAAGGAGAAATACCTAAGGAATCTTTTCCTAATGCAAAGAAAAACTTATTCAACTAAAGAAAGCATCAACAAATCAAAGCTTATGCAAAAGTAATTAAAAAAAAAGCACCACATTACTTCCAAAGTTGGCAGTGGAACTTGGTAGCATCAAGCATCAGCCACTCATTTCTGGTTTTGAATTCATGAATGATACAGAAATAAGGTAGGTGTGAAATTTTCCTCAATGGTTGATAGATGTTGAACTCAGATGTTTAGAAGAGTCACAAAGAGGCCACTGTGTGAAGTTCTTAAGGTGAATCATGGATTATATTGGATACCAAAGAAATTGGAAATGCTGATTCTCTGGGACATCTGCCAAGGAGAGTACAGATCAAGTGAAACTAGACAAAGAGACAAAAGTGCGTTGGAGTGAATAAGCTAAAAATAAAGACAAAATGTTTAGGATTTGAATTATGCCCTGATGGTTTTCAGTCTTGCTTGGCTCATAGTTCTTCCTTTCTTTCCTTTTGGAGTTATATGTATGTTGGAAGTATGCAATTATATTTTGGCATTTATGGGGAATTAAAATTAAGAGATTTCCTTGAGTCTCAGGAGCTAATCCTTACTTACAAACTGTGTTGAGAATGGGAAGACTATTGGACTTTTGATGAATGGACTTGACATTTTAATATGGCCAGGCACCTACGGAGCCAGGGATTGGAACATTGTGGTTTGAATAAAAATGGCTTTTATGGATAAATCTATATGCATTTTTGATTTCCAGTTGGTGGAATGGTTTGGCAAGGATTATAAATCATGTCCTTATTGGAGTGCTATTGGTAGGATTTGAGATTTAAAAATCCCAAACCACAGTTACTTATCACTTGTCTCTCTGTCTCTGCCTCTGTCTCTCTGTCTGTCTCTGTTTCTCTGTCTCTCTCTGTCTTTCCCTGTGTCTCTGTCTCTCTCTATCTTTTTGTCTCTGTCTCTCTCTTTCTCTGTCTCTCTCTCTCTCCCTCTCTCTCCCTTTACCTTCTGCTTGTGAATAAGAATGCAATCTCCCAGGTTTATTGTTGCCATTTTTCTTGCTATGATGGCCATGGCTTAACCCTGTGAAACTGTAAGCAAGCTCTCAATATACTCTTTTTCTTTTATAAGTTACCTTCGTCATAGTATCTCTTCACAGGAGTAGAAAAAAAACCAGCCACTTTGCTGAAGTAGTTTATGAGTTTATCAGGTTTAAGGGTGGAAGTTTTGGGGTCACTTAAGTATACTATCATATCATCTGCAAATAGTGATATTTTGAGTTCTTCCTTTCCTATTTGTATCCCTTTGACTTCTTTTTGTTGTCTAATTGCTCTGGCTAGGACTTCCAGTATTATATTGAATATGTAGGGGGAGAGTGGGCAGCCTTGTCTAGTCCCTGATCTTAGTGTGATTGCTTCAAGTTTCTCTCCATTTAGTTTGATGTTGGCTACTGGTTGGCTGAAAATTGCTTTTACTATGTTTAGGTAGGGGCCTTGAATTCCTGATCTTTCCAAGACTTTTATCATGAAGGGATATTGAATTTTGTCAAATGCTTTCTCAGCATCTAGTGAGATGATCATGTGGTTTTTTTCTTTGAGTTTGTTTATGTAGTGAATTACATTGATGGATTTCCAAATATTGAACCATGCCTGAATTCCTGGGATAAAACCTACTTGATCATGATAAAATCAACTCAAAAAAAATCAGTGGCCTTCCTCTACATGAAAGAAAAACAGACTGAAAAAGAAATTAGGGAAATTATACCCTTCACAATAGTTGCAAATAAAATAAAATACCTTGGTGTGAATCTAACCAAGCAAGTGAAAGACCAGTATGACAAGAACTTCAAGTGCCTGAAGAAAGAAAACCAAGAAGATCTCATAAGATGGAAAGATGCTCATGGATTGGCAGGATTAATACAATAAAAAAGTAAATCTTACCAAAAGCAATCTACAGATTCAATGCAATTCCCATTAAAATACCAACTCAATTCTTCACAGAGTTAGAAAAGGAAATTCTCAAATTCATATGGAATAACAAAAACCCAGGATAGTGAAAACTATTCTCAACTATAAAAGAACTTCTGGAGGAATCACCATCCCTGACCTCAAGCTATACTACAGAGCAATAGTGATAAAAACTATTTGGAATTGGTACAGAGACAGGCAGGAAGATCAATGGAATAGAATTGAATACCCAAAAATGAACCCACACACCAATGGTCACTTGATCTTTGACAAAGGAGCTAAAACTCTCCAGTGGAAAAAGGACAGCATTTTCAACAAATGGTGATGGTTCAACTGGAGGACAACATGTAGAAGAATGAAAATTGATCCATTCTTATCTCCTTTTACAAAGCTCAAATCTAAGTGGATAAAGGACCTCCACATAAAAGCAGATACACTGAAACTAATAGAAGAGAAGTTGGGGAAAAGCCTTGAATACTTGGGCACATGGGAAAAGTTCTTGAACAGAACAACAATGGCATATGCTCTAGGATCAAGAATTGACAAATGGGACTTAATAAAATTGCAAAGTTTCTATAAGGCCAAGGACACTGTCAATAGGACAAAATGACAACCAACAAATTGGGAAAGGATCTTTACCAATCCTACATCTGATAGAGGGCTAATATCCAATATATACAAAGAACTCAAGAACTTAGACTCCAGACAAACAAATAACCCTATTAAAAACTGAGGTAGAGAGCTTAACAAAGAATTTTCAATGGAGGAAACTCAAATGTCCAAGAAGCACCAAAGAAATGTTCATTATCCTTAGTTGTCAGGGAAATGCTAATCAAAACAACCCTGAGATTCCATCTCACACCAGTCAGAATGGCTAAGATTAAAAACTCAGGTGATAGTAGATGCTGGCGAGGGTGTGGATAAAGAGGAACACTCCTCCATTGTTGGTGGGACTGCAAGATGGTGCCACCACTTTGGAAAAGAGTGTGGCGGTTCCTCAGAAAATTGGACATAGCATTACCTGAAGTTCCAGCTATACCACTCCTAGGCATATACTCAGAAGATGCTCAAACATATAACAAGGACATATGCTCAACTATGTTCATAACAGCCTTATTTATAATAGCCAGGAGCTGGAAAGAACCCAGATGTCCTTCCACTGAGGAATGGATTCAAAAAATGTGGTATATTTACACAATGGAGTATTACTCAGCTATTAAAAACAATGAATTCAAGAGTTTCCTAGGTAAATGGATGGAACTAGAAATTAACATCCTGAGTGAAGTAAGCCAATCACAAAAGAACACACATGGTATTCACTCACTGATTATCGGATATTAGCCCAGAACCTTGAAATGCCCAAGATTCAACTCACAGGCCACATGAAGCTCATGAAGAAGGAAGACCAAGTGGGGGTGATTCGGTCCTTCTTAGAAGGAGCAACAAAATACTCAAGGGAGCAAATATGGAGACAAAGTGAGGGACAGAAACTGAAGGAGGGGCCGTCTGAAGACCATTCCACCTGAGTATCCATCCCATGTGCAGTCACCAAAGGTAGATGCTGATGTGGAAGTCAGGAAGTACATGCTGATAAGAGCCTGATATGGATGTCTCCTCAGAGGTCTTCAAGAATCTGACATATTCAGAGGCAGATGCTCACAACTAGCCATTGAACTGATAATGGGGTTACCAATGGAGGAGTTAGAGTGAAGGCCATTGGAGCTGAAAGGGTTTGTGGCCCCATGAGGAGAGCAACAATACCAACCAACCACAGCTCCCAGGGTCTAAACCACCAGCCTTGGAGCACTTAGGGAGGGATCCAGGGCCTCAGCTGAATAGGAAAGAGTAGAGGGTCCTGCTAGGCATAGGTGGAAGAAGTGATCCTTGACCTCATGAATGCTGGACGCCCCAGGGTGTGGGAATTTGAGGGTGGGGAGGTGGGTGTTGGGGGGTATGTAGGGGTTACATCCGCAGAAAAGAAGGAGGAGGGGTGAGGGGATAGGAGGTTCCTGGGTGGATGGGGGACGGGGTAATGGGACAACATATGAAATGGAAATAAAACATCCAATAAAAAAAAAACCTACACCTAAAAAAATAAAAAAGAAATAAAAAGAAAAAAATAATCAGTGTAAGTAAAAAATATCCCTTCCTTACAGAGTTAATTTTCAAATGGCCATCAGGTGTAACCCTTTGGATCTGTTGTTCTGCTTCAGTGCTCACAAAAGATAATGATTTGCAACTTACTTTTCTTGCAACATCTTTATTCAGCTTTGTTATTCTATTAATGGTAACCTTATAAAATGAGTTGAGAAGTGTTAGCATAATTTCAAAAATTCCTCAAACACTGTTAATAGCTCTTAGTAATTCTTGAAGTGTTTAGTAGAATTCACCCTTGAAAACTTAAGCCTCCAAAATTTTCTTAATGTCCCTCATTTTGAATAATATGTTTTGATATTTATTGATTAATTTCACTGCAGAGACTAACCTAACATAAATTCCATTTATATATTTTATTTATTTTAAATTTTGATTTAGGCCTTCTAATGATTTGTCTATCTCTTTATATCATATTCTATACTCCTTACATTTTCTCCAAAACACGGAATAGCTATAGTATTTTGTTTTACTATATCTACTAATAATATTATAGAATTAATTCTGTATCAATACCAAGTGATTGTAAATTTTCATCTTTATAACTCATTTGCCTATTTCCTTGCATATCTGATTATTTTGACAAAAATGTCAGACTTTGAGAATTATATAGTACCTGATATTTTGGTATATCTATAATTTCAAGTTAGCTTTCATATGCAATTTAGTTACTTTGAAAAGCTTCATATACTATGGTGTTTTTCTAAGCATTGGAAATTTAAATGCTAGTAAGACTTACTGATTGGCAAAGAACTATATCTAAGACATCTATCTGATCAGGTATATCTTATGAGTTTTGAACACTGATTGTCAAAAGCAGGAATATTTGCTTTTTCATTCAATTAGTTTTAAGCACTTACTTACCAGTAGTTAGCTGAATATTAAGGGTTATTCTTTATAGATGTGTCAATATTTTGATTATCTGTTTTATAGGATATTTTATTTATTTACAATATAGATGCCATGCCCTTTCCACATTTCCTCTCCCTAGATTGTCCTATCCCATCCCCCACCTCTTTTTGCTTTCATATCATTTTAATTACGTGCATGTATTAAGGTCAGTTCTAGGTTGAGTGTCTAGTAATACAATAGATGCAAATAGTCAAGGAACAAGCAAGACAATAAACACAAATAGTCATAGAACAAGCAAGGAATTAAACACAATTAATTGAACACTCCCATGATCACTGTTTCTAAAGGCTTATCAGGATGACCAAAGTATCTGAGTCTACCTCCTTGTCTTAGCCCTAAGTCATTTTCATTTCTAAAGCCTACTTCCATGTTCTAGCCTAATATTTAGATTCCTGTCTGAAATTACTTCTTTGTTCTACCTAATATCCAATTACTTCCTGAAGCCTACTTCCTTGCCCTTGGCCAATGTCGTATTTCTACCAAGCCATTTGCTTGTCCTTGTATAATAGCTTTAATTACATTAATTACTAGTACCACTGCTTCTGAAATTTCCATGACACAAGAAGTTAAGACAGCTACTTTTGTTAATCATTTACCAAAACATCTTACTAATATGTTCAATATACAAGAGGATTTAAATAGGCATTTGGAAGAATGGATTGACGTTCTTTATCTCATTCAAATTATTGGAAGGAGATTCAGAATTTAAGGGAAAGGAGCCATCTCAAGTGTTGTGCCAAATACCATTTGGTTCATGTTAGTTTTAAAATTTACAGTAGTAGTCACTTTTATTAGGGAGAAGTTTAAAGATACTGTGATTATCTTATAACACAATGAATCTGATAATTAAACTTCAATCAATCCTATCTTAGATTCTAAAAATTATATCCATCTCTTCTGAATTACAGCACCCCAATCTATAATCTTAAAACTATTTTCAGATGGTAAATGGGACAATAGTAAGTGTTATACTCTCTTATCTGCTTTTAATATCATAATTTTTCTTGATTGATGGGTAATGGTAGAAAATATTTTATTTTATTGTGTTTCCCATTACAAGAGATAATTCAATCCTTGTGTCTTTATCATAGCCAAAGTGAGAGTTCTAGGAAATACTGTATATATTATCTTATTTCAAAATCTCTAAGACTTGGAAAAATCATTAAAATTACCTAATATTTGTGGGGTTGTGGCTCACGAAGGGGCATGGTTTCTGTTGGACTGACTTGTGGGTCCCGCAAGTATGCCACCCTAGGCAGGTGGTGATGTGGCTCAGGGGGAAGAAGCATGAGAATTTGACTATGTCCTCTCCACACCATGGCGGGCAGACCCTGAGCTGTGAGAAACCACAGGTCTCCCCTCTGGAAGTGGGGAGAACACAGTCTTAGACTGAAAGGAGGCAGAGATTTGTGTTAGGGGTCTCTGGGCAGAGACCAGCTGATCTCAGCCCTTGGGTGCCCATGTGCCACTAAGACACCACAGAAGGACTGAGATGAGGGGGTTGAACATATGGTCTAGACTGACCTGTAGCTGAAAGGGGAGAGGAAGAAAAGCTCTGGCAGCATCCATCAGGGTAGATGAGACTCTTGGCCATGACCACTCCCTTGGCTAGGTCATACCTGACTCAGCTAGCTTACTTGGGTTGGTGGACTCTCTGTGACTGGAACATAAAGAAGTCCTCCTGTGGAAGATTAGGTGGCAACTTGGTAATTAAAGACCTTTTCCACGGTCCCCCATATCAGGGCCCAAGTACAAAAGGTAGTCCATGGTCTTAAAAGGTTTATTGTCATGGCGGAAAGTGGATGAAGCTGACCACATGTTCAGGGGTGAGCCTGAGGTTAAATACCTTTTGCAAATAGGAGGAGGGTCCAGAAAGGAATGATTAATTGGCTATGCCCTTTGGCCTTTAGGTATCTCATGAATAAGGAGATCTTTTGAGGCTTTGTGGTCTGTAGTTCAGCCCTCTACCTGTGCTACATGACTGAAGGCCACAAACCTTTCTTTGGGGGTGTCTCTAGCTAAGTGAAAGGAACAAGGGCCCAGAAGCAAGGCCAAACACCTATCATCCCTTTAGGGTCTGCAGGTTTCGAGGCCTGCACTCAACTAGGTACCCAGCTGTCTCTTACAACCCACCACCCAACAAACCCTCCTTTTTCTTTTTTCTTTTTTTTTCTTTTTTTTTTTTTTTTAAAGAAAGGCATTACTGGAGTGACTGTGTCATTTGTAGTGAAAATTTTGGATGAGGTGAAGTCAAAACAAAATACTACACAGGCTGTAAGGGGTAGCACAACTAAGTCACAGGTTAAGGAGAATTGAGGATGGGGGTTGGGAAGGCAAGGGATCATTGAAACAATTAATTCCAGTTTGCAGGTAATAACATCTGATTAATCTAGATAGACATTATGTTTTCCTTACTAACATGTAACTTTCCCCAAGTTCAGTAGCCATTTGATTTTGGCAAGAGAGTTCATCTGTAGCTGGAGGGTCTATGTCTCTCTTATGTGGGGACTCAGCATATATCTCTGGATCTCAGCATGTGCTTAGAAGTCTTCAGTCAGATGAGGTGTCTGGAGAAAGGCAGCATGTCCCAGGCACATCCCAGGAGATGGTGTTGTCTCTGCTGGATTTATGGGAACAACACTGTCCTTTTCCTTTGTAGGGTACCCTGTAGGGTAATGATAACAAGGGAGCAGAACCTCATCAGGAAGATGTTTATAAAGAGTGGATAGTAAGCATTAAGCTACTTGGGAGAACAGCATTGTCTGCTGTTGTAATCCTAGAAAAGCAAGGGTATTTGAGGAAATTCAGTCCTGGAAGACTCCTTTGGGTCTGCTTTGGATGGCTGAGAATGAAAAACATCATATTAATTATGTATCTGGGGTAGGAAGCAACAGATTGTCTGTAGAAGGAAATTGGTTGTTAATTAAGTGTTGAAAATGATGATCAGCATAATTTATTTGACTTGTGGAAGTAGATTAGATGACTTTTGAACCTTAAATAAATCTCAGAAAGGTTGAAAAAAATTTATGGACATATATCATGAATGCTAGGAAGAAAAAGAAACATTTAAATAAAGAAGTAAGAAATTTTTGGGTTGAAAAGCATGAACATTGTTTCAGGTATTCCTGTTAGGGAGAAAAAGCATTAAAAACTTTGGATAAGCGTCTCAGGTGTGCTTTTCTATTGTCCTTGGTGGGTTCAGAAGCAGTAGGGGAGGGGCCTGTTCTTCCATGTGGTGGCTAATCTTCTATGTGTTTGCTGGATGTTCTAACAGAGAGGTCTCCTGTATTCCTCGTTTGTTCTTCTTAGCTGGTAAACCCTAAATGTAGACAAGGAAAGGAAGAAGTATAGAGGCTTCATAGGAGAGTCAGAGCCAGAAGGAGTGAAAGGCTGTGGAAAAGACTGACCTATGGTGGAGACATGTGGAAGTTGGTTTGGAACCAGAGCTTCTGAGAGCAGTTCCTCCAGGCCCAGCCTTGGGTTCTCAGCTGTGAGAAGGAAACTGTGTCAAAAAGAGATGGGAATGTCTCATCCAAGGGGAGGAGTTCTAGAATGAGTGTCTAAGGAACACAGGGGGTAAGGGAGCAAGTAGGGTCCCAGACCTGCCACTTTTCAGGAAAACCAGCTGAACTAAGTGGCTGCAGCCAGACACAAATGATGGAGGAGGAGGAGGAGGAGGAGGAGGAGGAGGAGGAGGAGGAGGAGGAGGAGGAAAAGCCTAAGCTAGAAGGCAGCATGCAAAAGACTGACCCCTGGGGGAGACATGCTGAGGACTATAGCTTGTAACTGGTGATAGTGAGAGAGAAAAAAGTGTCTGTCCAGGAACACGTGCAAAGATAGATGGGGAGGGGGAAGGCCTAGTCTTTTGAACTAGGACAGGAGTTACTCACTGTCCTTGAGTTCTGTGGAGTGGTTCTTGAGGGCCACCAGTGGGGGTACTCTTGGTTTTGCCCCTATCATCCACCAGATGTGGGTCTGTGGCTCGAATGTTGTGGGTTCTGTTGCGCTGAGTTGTGGGTCCCACTTCTCTGCCTCCACAGGCATCTGGAACCACAGCTCATGAGGCAGAAGCCAGGGAATTCTATTGAGTTCACTCCACTCGGCACAGGGCAGACACTGGGCTATGGGAAGCCACAGAGCTCCACTCTGGGGGTGGGGAAATCCCAATTCTGAGGTCCTGTGTGGGCCGGAGCACTTAGGTTGGGATCTTTGGGCAAGAAGGCTGGCAGAAATCGAATGGTCTCAGGCTCTTGGGCTCCCAGGCACTGCTGAGAAGCTGTGGAAGGACCGAGATGTGGCGAGGGTTCCAGTGATGCCCTGTGGGGAAAGAGACCCTTGACTAAGAAGACTGCTTGACTGGGTCATGGCTGGCTCGTCTAGCTTGCTTGTGTTGATGGCCTCCATTGATTGAACACAGGGAGGTCCTCCGGGGGAAGACTAGGCAGCAGCTTGGTAGTTGAAGACTTTCTCCACAGTCCCCCACAGAGGGCCCCAAAGACAAGAGGTAGTCCATTATTTTAAAAGGTTTATTGTCATTGTGGACAGTGGATGAAGCTGTACCCCATGTTCTCAGGGTGGTCCTGAGGTTAAATACCTTTTGCAGGTAGGAGGAGGGTCTTTGAATGAATGCTTAAGTGGCTATATCCTCTGGCCTTTAGGTATCTCATGAATAAGGAGATCTTTTGAGACTCTGCAGCCTGTAGTCAAGCCCTCTACCTGTGCTACGTGACCATGCCCAAAAACCTATCTTTGGTAGTATCTGAAGCGAAGTGAAATGTACAAGGGCCTAGGAACAAGACCAAACACCTACCATCCCTTTAGGGTCTCTGGGTTTCAAGGTATGTGCTCAAGGAAGTATCCTGATGCCTCTCACAGCCCACCATCCCACAAGTATTTAGTTACTGAGAACATTTTAAAGAATATTTATTGTGCTTATATAATTTTGCCTTATCATACATGATTGTTCATGGCATTCAGGTACTTGAATTTATTAGGGATTGTTTAAGAATATAAAATGAAGAAATAAATATCAAAAAGTTAAGTATAACAATGAAAAATTATTCAGAACTATTATGGGAAAACCTGTTATATTTTTATACTACAATGCAGTAAAACAATAATTTTAGGTCAATTTATTAAAAACTATATTTAATTCTTATTAGTCAACACATAATGTATGATGATGATGATGATAATTAAAAAATAATAATGCAAATTCTCAAGGCACTAGTCACATGATACTTACCCAGGCTGTGAATTTGAATCTGAATATTTGTTTTTATTGAATCTCCCATATGACTGTGATGCAGGTGCTCTGAATAGCTTGGTTTTGCACCAGAGTTCAGTAAAAGCCTAGCTTAAGAATTTAAAAAACCTTGTTAACTTATTCTAGACAAAATTGTATGCTATTTCCTTTCTCTGGGTGATTGATTTATTTACTTTAGTTGAGTGATCATATTTATTTATTAGAGTAGAGATGATTTCTTAGCAAATAAGCATCTGAAGCAGTAAATATTCACTTTTTAATTTTCACTTTAGTATTTCTCACTCAAATATCAGTTGCTTATGCATAATTCATTAATCTAACTAGTCATAACATTCAAAATTAATTTTCTTTTGAAATGTTTCTTTTCTTCTCTAAAAGACCATGGTCTTTAAAACTAATTTCTGGAAACATTATTACAGAATCTTCTAAAGAAAGGTAAGAAAAATTATGAAAAAAAGATACATAAAACAGAGAGTAAGGATTACAGAACCTAAATGATGATATGGAATAAATCTTGAAAATTTCTAGCTAAACCCTTAAAATAGATTTCTACTTTCAATAAAATACATTATTTACATGACCCTTCCATAGTATACCTGGATTTTTATGAACTTCATTTGTGTATGTGTATATATGCATTTCTCTGTACAGTGTGTGCACATGTGTGTGTGTGTGTGTCTGTGTGTGTTGTGTGTGTGTGTTCAGATAGATGGATATCATGTTACCCATGTGGAGGTTAGAAGACAATCTCAGATGATGATCCTCACTGCTACCTTGTATGAGATGGAGTTTCTTCTTGTTTATAATTAGCCAGTCTATAGTCGTCACTACTCCCTTCTCTGTTGTCCATTTCACAGTAGGAGCACATTGGGATTACAGACATTTGTATTTCCATCTGACTCTTACTTAGGTTCAGTAGATAAAGTTATAAAGTTTGATGACAAAGAAAAAAATGCTAAAACAATGTTTTCATATCTGGGATACGTTTTCTTTACTGGCTGTTCTATGGTTGACCATTAATAACTGATGGGATATGGTTGATGATTGTGGTGGTTTGACAGAAAATGGTCTCCAAAGGCTCATAGTGAGTGGCTCTATTAGGAGGCATGGCATTGTTGGAGAAAATGGTCACTGGGGACAGGCTTTGAGGTCTCAGATGGTCAAGCCATGTCTAATGTACTAGTCTTTGCTAGTTCTCAATCAAGATACAGAATTCACAACTCCTTCTCCAGCACTAAGCCTGCCTGAATATCACCATGCTTCCCACCACAACATCAATGGGTTAACCTCTAAAACTGTAAGCCAGCCCCAATTAAATGTTTTTCATCTATAAGAGTTGCCATGGTTATGGTGTTTCTCTACAGCAATAGTAACAAAAATACAATGATTGATGTGAGAGAGAACTTAGCTCATTGTGAGTGGCACCATCCCCTGCTATGTTGTCTTAGCTATAAGAATTCTAGCTGAACTTAAGCCAGAGAGATAGCCAGTAAGTAGTGTACATCATGGTTTCTGCTTCACTTCCTGGTTGAGTTTTTGCCCTTAACTTTTCTCAATGATGGCACGTGAAGTATAAGGTGGAATAAACAGTTTCTTCCCCTGAGTTGCTTTTATTCATGGAAGTTGTCACAGCATAAAAAAGCAAACTAGGATACAATGCATTAAAAAGGAAAATGTTGGAATTCAATTGTAAATTATGCATATAAACTTATTTAATAATTTTTTCTCTTTCTAAAGAACCTGAGGTAATCAAATGGTTACTCAATGTTAGGATAATTCAGTTAAACTTTAAGGCAAGAACTATGAGTTTAGATGGTTAGACATAAGCACTTTGGTTCCCTATTTCTCTTAATGCTTTAACTGTGTAATTAGTTGCTTTTCTCTTGCTGTGATAAAAATGATAACCAAGGCATGTTATAGAAGGGAAAGTTTATTTATTTTTTAAAGCAATCATATTTTATTATACAGCTATGAACAGAAAATGAACAGAAATACACAGTATACTTACCTGTACATGTGAACCTACTTTTGAAGCTACGATTCTTATTATAGCTCACACTGACTTGAATTTTACAGCTCATAACTATGTATAACCTTATTGCATTAAGGACAATGTCTACATGGGAGATTCACAGCTGGACCACATCAGGTATCAGCAGTACATTCAGACCTGTGCCTCAGATGCGGGTGCGTCTTCCCTGACCCTGGAGCACACGCATCGTTACAGCTTGAGCTCATTTGCTATCTTGGATGCAATGTTCTTAAAGGCAATAGATGTCCCAGATATTCGCTTGAAGCGGACCCCATTGAGCGAGAGCCGAGGCAACTTGCAGACTTCCATCTCCCACTGTACGAGGCTGTCCTGCCTTGCGTCTCCGTGAACACAGAAGAGCAGGAACCTCTCTTTCTGTTCATAGTCATAGGTGTTGGCATCCAACACTTTGCGGATCTCTCTCACCATGTCATTGGGGTCCATTGAACTAGTGGTCTTCATGCTCCACGTGAACCGCAGAGACCTCGGCTTGGCCTCCTTACCCTCTTCCTTGTCTCTCTCTTTTGGCTCTCCTGATGGACCCCTATTATCCTTAGGTTTGGTCTTCTCATTGTGTCCTGGATTTCCTGGATGTTTTGAGTTAGGAGTTTTTTGTGTTTTTCATTTTCTTTGACAACTGTGTCAATATTTTCCACCGTATCTTCTGCATTTGAGATTCTCTCTTCTATCTCTTGTATTCGGTTGGTGATGCTTGCGTCTGTGACTCCTGATCTCTTTCTTAGGTTTTTTATCTCCATGGTTGTCTCCCTTTGAACTTTCTTTATTGTTTCTATTTCCAGTTTCAGATCCTGAATGTTTTTGTTTAATTCCTTCTTTGTGTTTTCTTGCATTTCTTTAAGGGATTTCTGTGATTCCTCTTTAAGGGCTTCTAACTGTTTACTTGTACTCTCCTGTATTTCTTTAAGGGAGTTACTTAATTCCTTCTTATAATCCTCTATCATCATCATGAGAAGTGATTTTAATTCTGAATCCTGCTTTTCAGGTGTGATGGGGTGTTCAGGGCTTGCTATATTGGGAGAACTGGGCACTGATGATGCCAAGAAAATTTGGTTTCTGTTGCTTATGTTCTTGCACTTGCCTTTCGCCATCTGGTTAACTCTAGTGGTACCTGCCCTCACTGTGTAAGACTGGAGTCTGTATTTCCAGTTATCTTACTTATTGCAGAGCTCCTCGGAGTCCAGAGGTCTCTGTGGTCTTATGCACCTAATCTCCTGGGTGGAAGAACTCCTGGGACTCAGGCCACCTCTTGGATCTGGAAATCCTTCTGCTCTGAGTGCAGTGGCTCCTCGGCTGCTCTGAGTGCAGTGGGTCCTCGATGACTCAGGATTCAGTTTCAGCTGCTCTGAGTGTAGTGGCTCCTCGATGACTCAGGATTCAGTTTCTCCACAGGACAGGAGCAAACCAACTCTGTGTCTGCTCCAGCTCAAAGGACCAGGCAGGTGCCGAAGGGAAGTGGAATTCCGGAGGGGCGGGGTTTGGGTAGCTGCTGTGCCCTGAATGTCCCTGGCTCCCAGATGTATCTCTGGGGCTTAGGGAGTGAGATGGAGTTCTTACCAGCTGCTCTGAGTGCAGTGGCTCCTGGATGACTCAGGATTCAGTTTCTCCACAGGACAAGAGCAGACCAACTCTGTGTCTGCTCCAGCCCAAAGGACGAGGCAGGGACTGGAGGGAAGTGGAATTCTGAAGGGGCGGGGTTTGGGTAGCTGCTGTGCCCTGAATGTCCCTGGCTCCCAGATGTATCTCTGGGACTTAGGGAGTGAGATGGAGTTCTTACCAGCTGCTCTGACTGCAGTGGTTCCTGGATGACTCAGGATTCAGTTTCTCCACAGGACAGGTGCAGACCAACTCTGTGTCTACTCCAGCCCAAAATCGGGAAAGTTTATTTTTAGTTACAGTTCTGGTAGGATAAATGTTCATCAGGGTATGGACTAATGGAGGAAGGTAGCAGACATGGAAGAAAAAAAACAGGAATTGGAGACATCGCATCACAATAAGAAGGAGGCAGAACAACAAAAGTTAGTAAACTAGAAGTAGGTTGAGGCTTTATATTATCAAAGCCCAAGTATATCCATAAATATACTTTCTCCAGAAAGTCTGTACTGCTTAGACCTACCTAAACCATATCATCAAAAAGATAACAAATGTTTAACTGTCTGATCCTACAGGCTACATTTTTTTCAGTTAGACCAAATATCCCACTTCTTGTCCTTCATAGGCTCCTGGTGTAACATAAAGTAGAATGTATTTGTTTCAACATCTAAAGTACCCACATTATTTTCTATTCTCAATACTATTTTAATGTCCATAGTTTATTCTAAGACTCAAGACAATCTCTTAATTATAAATATTTGTAAAAGTAAAAATCAAATTATATGTTTCTAAAACTTAATGGCACAGAGTATACATTACTATTCCAAAACGCAGGAGTAGGATCATAGTAAAGAAATACTTAACAAAAACAAGACTGACACCAGTAGTTCAAATGCCATGTCCTTTAGCTTTATGTTTGATGTGAAAGGGCTTAAATAAGGGCTTAAATGGCTTTATTCTGGCAGCTGTGCTCCCTGAAGCATGCCTCTAATTTAGTTTGGATACAGTCCTATATGAAGCTCTCCTTGGATGTCTCTTCAACAATTTAATTTATATTTAGTGTGGAATACAGAAATTCAACTTCTAAACACTCCAAAAGATTGAAGATTCTTTTGTTTTCTCTTCTCTTCTCTTCTCTTCTCTTCTCTTCTCTTCTCTTCTCTT
>NW_021604563.1:14407304-14408275 GCF_004785775.1 Grammomys surdaster
TTCTTTCTTTCTTTCTTTCTTTCTTTCTTTCTTTCTTTCTTTCTTTTAGAAATGATTCTACATTCATTTTACAATATCACAATCTACAGCAGCTCAAAATGCAGAAACAACCTAATTACCTATAGCTGCATGAGCTCGCCTATGAACAGAAGTTGATATACTCAATCTTTAAAAGTAAAGACTTTTGGATATGAGCTAAGTTCTTTATGATCATTTGAGGACATTATAAGTGAAGTTAACTTTACATGATAAAGTTAAATACTCAATGATTACACATGTCTGAAGAACATAATAAAGTCAAAAATAATAGAAATACAATGTACAATGCTGGTTGTCATGGGTTTTTGGAAAGAGAAATAAAATGTTATTTTACAATCCCTTAGTCTTTATATCATATAATGTGAACACAGTTTTGGAGAAAGATGTATGAAGTTTATACAACATACAGAATGTATTAATAACATTGAAGCATATACATAAAATGTTTAGGATAGTAAGTTTTATGTTATGTGGATTTTACTTTAATAAGTAACTAGAGAAAAGTACTATAAAAAGAAACAGAGGTGAGATAAAGAAATTATGCATGCATTAATGTGGAAACAGTTCAATATTTTCATAACTGAAATGTTAAAAAGAAATCTTGAGGGAAAAAGATAACTGATATCAAGTGTAATCGTGTATTGCACATTAGTAGACTTAGAATTAGAAATGGCTAAATGGATGTATAACTTTATTTCTCAATTAATTGCTTTTTAAATTATTTTCTATTAAAAATAGTGAATATAATAGTGTTTGTTATCATATTGAAAGAAAATATTTAGTAAAATCAGAAGAATGATTAGGAGAGAAGAAATGCAATTATTCTATAAAATTCCATGTTACACATAAAGACAATATATATCATAAGAAGACTTTCTATGATGATATCAATTAGATATTATTCTTAGAGCAATATATAATATATTGCCATA
>NW_021604563.1:14408375-14411775 GCF_004785775.1 Grammomys surdaster
GAGAGAGAGAGAGAGAGAGAGAGAGAGAGAGAGAGAGAGAGAGAGAAGAAGCTCATATGTTTGAACATTTGGTCAATAAGGAGTGGCATTATTTGAAAGGATTAGGAGGTATGGCCTTATGGAGTAGATGTGGCATTGCTATAAGAAATGTCACTGAGGGTGGGCTTTGGGATTTCAAGGCCCAAGCTAGTCCCAGTATCTTTCTCTGTTGCCTGTGGATCAAGATATAGACTTCTACAGCACCATATCTGCCTATGTGGTACCATGATTTCACCATGATGAAATTAGTCTAAACTTCTGAAACTCTAAGCCTCATCTAAATCATTTTAGATGAATTTCATTCCAGTAACACAGCTACTCTGATTACCAAAAACCTTCTTCTTTGGAGGGGGGTTGGGGTTGTAATATTTGTTCTTTCTTTCTCTTTTATGATTTTTATTGGTTATTTTCTTTATTTACATTTCAAATATTATGTTATTTCCTTTCCTGCCCCCCCCAAGAAACATGCTTTGCAATTCTACCTTCCCTGCCTGTATGACTCTGTTGCCCCACACACCCACTCACTCCTGCCTCCTTACTTGACATTACCCTACACTGAAGAATCAAGCTTCACAGGACCAAGGACCTCTCCTCCCATTGATGCCCGACAAGGCCATCCTCTGTTACAAATGCAACTGGAGTCATGGATCCCTCCATGTGTACTCCTTCGTTGGTGGTTTAGTCCCTGGGTATTCTGGGGTCTCTGATTAGTTGATATTGTTGTTCTTCCGATGGGGTTGCAAACCCCTTCAGCTCCTTCAATCCTTTCTCTAACTCCTCCATACCAAAACCCTTCTTGGGATATATATATATATATATATATATATATATATATATATATATATGATCCATTTGGAATGCAGGCATGCCCTTAGTGCATACCTTTTATCTTTCTTGCTGGAATCCTTTAGTACACACATTTAATCCTAAACAATGTTGCCTAATTCAGTGAAAGACAAAGTGATGTATCAGGGAAGGATATGACAGAATGAGTCTGACATAGGATATGTGTGCCCAACAATCAAAGCATAAAGAGAATCAGTTACTGAGTGAATTAGGAATGAGTCAGTTTGGAGTCAGTGCAGTGAGTCTAGTATTGTGGAGTTCAGTTCATTTGTGAGTTCCTGCAGTTCAGTGCAGGTCAGCAGAAGCAGTTGAAGCCTGAGAATATGGTGTCAGAGGATACCAACAAATTGCCAGACATAGTTTGAGGCCAAGCTGAACAATTCAGTGAGAATCTAATATAATCCAGGTTGAATCTGTCAGTTTGGAGAGGAGTTTGAGCTAGAAAAGTTGAGTTAAACAAGCCAGAGTTCAGAAACAACTAGAAAGGCTGGATATAAAATAACAATTACATCGAGGAAATAAAAGTTACATTTAGAAATGCTTTTGTTTTTAGAACAGGTGCAGTGATCATGATATCTTTTCACAGCAATAGAACTTATCACTCTTCCAGAAGTCCTGTGTTCAGTTTAAAGCCTCACATTTGGTATTATATAACTGCCTGTAACTCTTTAAGGAATCTGCAGTCTTTTAGAACCTCTTGCTTCTACACTTAAATACACACAGAAAGAAACGAATATGGACATACATAATTAGAAGCAGAAATCTTTAAGATGCTCTAAGATATGACTATGTCTTCATGTATATTTGCCTGAGGTAGGCAAGAAGTGAAGGGCAATACACGTCCTCTTAATTACTGACATGAAATAGCTATGATGAACATACTGGTCATGGTTCAATCACAACTTTAAATGACCTCTATGTTTAAATTTGAAGAAATACAGAAATCTCAATTCTCCTAATGTTTAAGACTTGTTCAGATTTTATAGGCATATGACTTTTTCTTTATATAGTCAATGCAAATGAAATGATAATCCTTTGTTATATTAAGTAAAAATTTGTGGAAGTTAAATGCCATAGTAAAGAGGAAAAAGGATAAATAAAGCATTCTTTAATTAGTAAGGTGTGTGAATATTTTTCAGTATTTGCAATTTAAAAACAAGACAAATAACATGTATAAAAATGGAATAAAATATAACTACTTAATATCACGTCAGAATCTTTCCAATTACATATTTTCAAATGTATACCTGACAGAGAATATGGTCTCAAAATACCATAACTTATAGTTTAATCACACTCTATACTGATCATGATAAATTGCACACATCATTTATGTTTGTCTTAATACCATGTTGTATTTCAGAAGAGTACATTATTATTTATTTATTTTTGGATTTGTATTGCTTTTTTCATCGAAAATCTTGAGAAATATTTAAAAACCTATATAGCACAAAAAGAATGCATTTATCATTTCAAAGTTAAATAGTAAAGTACGGACACTTACTAAAGTAAACACACTTCATGTGTTGGCACAAAAAGGTGAAATAGTAAACAAAGAAGAATTGACATGAACCACATCATATAACTTTTCCTCTGTTTTCAATACTTCGGAGTATTGTGTGCACATTGTGATGAAGCTTTTTAATATGTTGCAAATTGATCATTTTTTCTGTTTTTTCCTAGTTAATAGGTTGTATAGTTATTTTTCTTGACTTAATCATTTTATATGTAGGAAATACAGACTAACGAACTAAGTAAAGCTCTAAAATCTTCTAAGTACCAAAAGAAGGCCAGAAAGATTTGTAGATACTATGTAACATACAAACATTGGTTATATTTTTATAAACTAGCAACGACTGTGTTGAAATTGTACTATATCAGTTATAATCACACAAAATAAAAGGTAAAATAAACCTACAGTTTTAACAAAATATATAAGACATCTGTATGCTAACAGTTGTGGGATGCTAGTACAAGCAATGTACAATGACATAAATGAGGTTCAGCAACTGAAATCACCAAAAGTAGATACCAAATTAATTAGCAGCCTCTTTCTTATTGAGGCCTGCTCTATTTTGACCTTTCTCACTGAGTATTTGAATACCATAATGTCCAAACATATAACCATATGCATTTGGACAATTAAAACAATGTAAAACATTTAAAATTATTGTTGCTGTTTATTGAGACAGGGTTTCTCTGTGTAACCTGAGCTGACCCACATTTTTTTATAGATCAGGTTGGCTTCAGGCTCCTATGAAACTTGTGTCCATGTCTTTGTCTCCTGCACATTATGATCAAAGGCTTGCATTTATTTATTGATCTATGTATATTTAAAAACATTTAAAGCAATTACCATTATTTTTCCTTTCTATCCTTTTTTTATTATAATTTATTTTTCCTCAAATCGTAGTTCATTCACACAGGGGTTATAAACATAGAAAGCCAGGATGTGGGTAAGGGAATGGCACTGGAGTGTGGGTGCTCAGGGGGAATACAGATATCTTCAGAACCG
>NW_021604563.1:14411875-14441813 GCF_004785775.1 Grammomys surdaster
TATATGAATTGAATTACTATCTTTTCCTATTTAACTTCAATTAAATTCCCTTCTATTTATTGTATAAGCTTATTCACAGGCTAACAATGTGTCATATATCAGGCTAAGAAATCCAATATTTTCATCAAGTCAAAGTTCAAAAATCCCAGTTGCTTACAACAGCTTTGAATTATTAAATTTCCATTTATCTTTATTCTTTTTATTTGATTGTAGGAGGATGTAGCCTTGTTATCTGTTCTCTGATCAGCCTGCCTCCTTACATAACAGGAGCTCCTAGCACTCTGAGGCATCTTAGAAGCCTTTAAGAATGCCTCATCCTGGATCTGGAGCCTGCCATTCAGCATTGTCTGGGTCTGCATAGCTTACAGCGTGAACACTAAAAATATGTGCAACAATTTAACATGTATTTTGTCCTAGTCTCGAACTCATGCAGCTTGGGCAAAAATTGTGTAGTTCTTTTAAGAAACCAATTCTCCTCACCTCCTAATCTTAAAAGTATGGCACATGTTTTAAATTGGAGATCTCAAATTAATTTTTAAAAGTGGGTTCTTGCTTCACAATGAACAACATCTATAGTATTTTTCCTTTTTATTGCATATTTTATGTATGTGCATTTCAAATGTTAACCCCTTTCCCCATTTCCCCTCTGGAACCCTCCTTTCCATCCCTCTTCCCCCTGCTTCTATGATAGTGTTCCCCTCAATAATTAAATAAATCCCAGTGGCTATGCATTCCTAGCTTCCTTCCTGCTCCAATGTTCTAGGTTCCCAAATGAAAGACACACATAACCTTGATCAGCTTATTGGCTGCTCTATTTTCTAACCTCCATGCAGTTAATACACATACACATACACACACACACACACACACACACACACACAGAAAGAGAGAGAGAGAGAGAGAGAGAGAGAGAGAGAGAGAGAGAGAGAGAGAGAGAGTCAATAATCCTGAGTTATTACTTACTAAATCCTACATTCTATCCTGGCTGCTCTGCACCCAGAGTTATACCCATCTCGGCCACACTCTCCCAGCTCCTTCACATGATGGTTATGCCTTCTTGTCCTGGCTCTCCTCAAGCATGACAGCTCTCCTCTCCTTCTCCTGGCATGGCAGATCACCCCACCTTCTCCTTTCTCCCTGTCCACAGCCAAGGAATCCTAAAAGTCTTGCCTCTGTCTGACCTCCCCAACCATTGGTTGTTAGCATCATTTTCACCAATCAGAACCAACTTGGCACAGGGTCCCTCAATGTCTTACTTGCAGACATTCATGCAAACAAGTTTACACAGAGCATAATTTGCATGAGAATACAAGCAGCTACAAGAAGGGATTTAATTTCAAGCACAGTCTACACTATAAGCCTGTGCCACTGACTCTGATATCAGGCATACTGATATTGTAGGTAAAAGTGGTAGGGAATTAATTTATGTGAATCTTGTGGTTAATTCCAATAAGAGAATCAAAAATAAACCAAACAAACAAACAAAAGCATGCTTCTAGAATTTTAGAGGAAAACTACTGCATCTGCATACAGAATGTGAAACAAGTCTTTATGTGACACTGTATTTTTTGTATTTTAGCTTCCTAAACCACAACACCCCAAGAGTCCAAGGATACAAAACTACCTTTTTTGCCATGAAGGGGAAACATCATGTCTCTAGCAAATTTAAATACCAAAACTAAAGGATAATCTTCATCTGCTTTATTTATAAATGGGGATTTAATATCACAAGACACTCAAACTACAAAAAACAAACAAACAAACAAACAACTAATTAGTACTGGTTATGAAGTACTGAGTTTTCTTTTATCCTCTTTCATGCAATTTCACCAGTTCTGTTTTATCTTCTAAATATATTTGAAACATATATGTTTTATTTGTTAAATTTTTTCATGAAACCATCTTTGGGGCAAATTAGTGCATACTAATAAATTATTATTTGTAGGCAGGTTTTTTGATCAGGGTTCATGAGCTAGGGGATATGTGACTTATCTCAACTCTTACTCACTCACTTTCTTTTTAACAAAACAGAAACAAAAACAAAACAAAACAAAACAAAACAAAAACCTTTTACTTTCATGTGAAATAGACATAAATTTCTATTGTGAAATTGTGAATTCCAGCCAGACAATGGACTTATTGCAGTAAATATTTAAAATGGTGACACCCAAATCTTGCTTGTCCTTATTCACACGCCATCTTCATGACTAGCCTAGGCTTAAGAATATGCCACAGCCAATTGGTTGTGGCCACTGGCTCAGGTGGCCAGAGATACTTGCCCTGCCATCCATGAGATTCCATCGCGGGAGATGGTTCTGCAAATCTTCCATGCTGTCTCCACAAGGCTGTGCTGAGCCCAGACCATCTGGCCATTGACACAGGCCCGGTAGAAATGAGACTCCAATGCTTAGATTATCCAAAGGCTTTATATGTTTGGTAATGTTCAATAACAAGATGCCAACACAATTAGAGGTATAACCCAATACCCAACCTAGATGCCTCAATTACCTTAGACTGTTAAAAACATGCACACATCTGCTTCCATGTTCCCCTATCTCTTGTCTTCTCCTCTAGCTCCTCCTCTTCCTTCTCTTCTTCCTTTCCTTACTCTTCCTCTTCCTCTCCTTACTCTTTCCATCTTAGCTCCTCCCAACTTGTGGGGAAAATATGCTGCTACAGAGTCTTATTTATACTCCCTCCAAACATCACGGGTTCTCCACTGGTATTGCCTTACTACTTGTCTTGCCTCAGTATATAAGTCTGTCTTAGCAAACCTATATCAGATGATATCACTTTGCCAATTGGCCTGAGTCTGTAGAAGTGGCAAGGAGCCCCAGCACACAACCATATTTTTTTTTGGTGTGTTTCTCACTGTGGAGGCCTGATATATGGAGCTTAATTACAAAATGTAAGACAGACAAATACAGGTGTGTTGGTAGAAAAAATTAAAAGAAAATACATGTTAATAAATAAAATAAAAAAAACCCTCATCACATGTCCTTTCACATGCTTGCTTTATCAGAACAACCTCTCACCTATGTTTGCTTTAGTGAAATATTCTTTCATGAGTCTGCCTAGCTAAACTTCCTTTTATCTGTGTCTGCTTCACATAAATGTTCCTTCCTGCATTTGCTCCAGCAAAACTCCATCTAATGCAACTGACCTTCCAAAGAAACCAGAAGTTTCCACTTCTACTGTTCATAGCTTGTGAGATCTCCCTTTTAGTATTTTGCATGTCAACTAGCAATGTTATGATGCCAGTCTTTTTCAATTGCTGGGATTACATAGGTACATGCTTCTTTATTTCTTACTTTTTAACAGATGAGTCTTTTAATAGAAAAAAACTGTACAAGAGTAATAACACATATTTCTTCAATCCAGAAAGCTCTGAGTTTTGGTTCTTTGCCTTGGAAGTGGCATGTACATGGCTATTACTACTGCATGGTCTTATTTGAGGGACCCTAGTGTCAAATCCTCCTTGGGCTTCATGTTCTGCATATTCTTCACTTCAAAAACAAACACAGCTTCTTCTGAGGCTGTGGAGTCAATGAAGTTGACCTTAATGGAAATCTCAAGGTGTCTTCCATTCCACAGGAATGTGTGGGCATTCAGGGCCACAATCTAGGTTTGTTCTGGCTGGGCCACATTGGCAAAGATTATCTTAACCATTGCAATAAGCACTTGGTATTTTTGTGTGCCCTGGAAATTTTCAGTCACAAGAATTATTGGGGTTCAGGAATCACATCACAAAGCCCACTATAACCAAACTCAGTAAGGCAGGAATAGTTTATTGAGCATATGACCTGAGGATGGTATATGAGGGTCATGGTCCAAGTTTGGGAACTGAAATATGACACTGAGGTAAGATTGTTATAGGGTTTTTAAGTCCCAAAACCACAAACATCTGTGTGAAGTTATTTCACCATTCAAGATTTAGGGAGAGATGCTTTCCTTAGGAACATTTCTTTGATGTAAACTAATCCCACTTCCATTGGTTAGAGTATTCAACTGTGGTAGAGGATTTTCCTTGTCTAATATTTGTGTTCTAACTTGTCTATCAAGATGTGACTTGTCTAACATTTATCTCTTAACTTCTTAAGCAGGATGTCAGTTACTCATGTACATGACAATGTCAAGTAGGATGTCATTTTCCAGGGAGGTCTTGTAAAATTAAATTTTACTATATCACTACTTAAAATGGAACTATTTTTCCAAGTAGATTTTTAAATGAATTCAAATGTCTCACTTATCATGGGGTGCATCCCAGGGTCAGCTTCTACCATACATTTATATATATATGTATAAGAAGCCCTGCTGAATAGCTGGTTTGGTCCAAGCTTACTGTGGGTAACAGTTCTACAAATTTCCATTGTGACTGGTTTCCAAAGGCAGAGGACATAACAGAATATGTAATTAATCATCACATTAGAAAGTTTCCTAATAACACATAAACATAGAAGAATGTTTCATTATAAGGGCAGGCTATCCAGGTACCAGTTACCTAGGCCTTCACATTCCATTTAGGCTTTAATATTTTACTTATATCCTAAGAGAAATAATGCTAGTCTTCTTCTTGGCCAAGTTGATGAGGTCATGAGCAGAGCAGTGGGAGAACTCAAATGTACAGACCTGACCCTCAGAGTTGACAATATTGGAGACATGGGAGACAGTAGTATAAAAGGGGGCTACCCTTGGCCCCTGGCTTGATGTATATTTGGTGTCCTTCACCCAGAATTGTTGTTGCCAGCTTGGAACAGAAGGAATTCCAGGCTCAGTACTCAATTTTGTCATCTCCCTCTGAAATAGAGAATCTCGTTTCGGCATACACAGATTTTAGCAGCCCAGATTTTTTGTGACAAGGGCATCCTTATTTCAGTGACATATAAAGACAATTTCATGTCAATACAGCCCCACAAGTCTCATATAGCTGTATTTTTCATGTCTTTTTTATTATTGAGAATTACCTGCAAGAAAGTAGAAAGAACTGAGTAGAATCAGAAGGCCACATAAATGATTGACCCACTAACACTATTTAAGCAACTGCAATACTGTGTTTTTAATCCTTGCTGTATATTTCAACAGTGAACTATGTAAGCCAAATCAATGTTTAAGGTTATTATTTTCTAGAAGACTTAAAAATAGAATACTTGAATTTTTAATAGTTTAACTGTTCTTTGGTAGGATTTACTTTTCAATGAACTAGAGTAAAATATTAGATCATTGCTGATGAGGAGAATGTATTAACAAGTGTATGCCAATATTAGATCTGATGCTTCTCATTATTCTGTAGCTCCATTGTGTGTTTGGAGATGACCAATTTGAGAAATCATTAAGATGAATTCTAAGACTAAGAATGTGATGATGGGACTAGAGTTCTTGTAGAACAAGACAAGGGTCTTCCCAAATCCTTTTCTACAACATGAAGACACAGTAAAAAGATAGCTATCTGCAATTCAGACAAAAGGTTTTCACTAGACATTCAACACACTGGATCTTTACTTTTGGTGTACTCAGTATTTAGCCTCTCATATTTATAAAAATTAATGTTTCTTGTTTAAGCTACAAGTACATGTTATGGTGCTTTTATAATAACAAAGCTTAAAGTTTAATAAAACACATCTATGAACAGATCTAGTTTAGAAATTGTTCACTTATTTTTAATTGAAAAATCTTAGTCACTGAGAAAATAAATTATATGTTATCTGAATTACCTGGATCCTTAAGTGTTTTATAAAAACAAACAGAACAAACAAACACCTACTAAATTTAAGTAATGTCAGGTCAATTCAGACCAAGTAGTCAGATTCCGAACAGTTTCTTATATGGTCATTCGGATAAACCTACTAAAAATTTTAATAATTTAAAGAATGGAATTCCATTTTAGATTCTTCAAGCTTTATTAGTATCTCTTGTTACAAATCTACAGAATTAGCCAGTTAACTTTGTACTAAAGATACTTTTGGTTGGCTACTGATTGTTCAAATCATGGGAAGTTCAGTGATTAGCTAGCAAATTTAGAGAAAATCACTCCTGTCAAAGCTGACTTATAAATAATAATTTGACACACATGTAAAGGATGATATCCAGTTAGTTTATTAAAGTTAGTGCCCCTTTTATATAAAAAAAGAGAAGGAATAATTTTCCCATATTATTTCTGACTAGATTTTAAATGCCAGAACTGATTCTTTTGATACTACTGCACATCTAAAAATGATACATACCTTTAAAAGATTGACATTGCATTGGAAAAAGAGAGGATATAGTTTAGTGGAAGGAGCATTTACTTTGAATATACAAAATGAAAGTTTACATCTCCAGCCACATCAGCCTTAAACATACACATGTATGGTCTCAGCCCTTGAGAAGCACAATCAAGTTCAGGAGTTCAAGGCAATACTGAACTAAATACTATTCTAGGCCAGACTGGAATACATGAGAAACTGCTTCTAAAATTAATTACCATTTAAGAGAAATTTTCAACTATAAAGATGATAACAAATGCAGAAAATATAAGTAGTGCTTGGATACTGAAATGTCTTTCAAAAGTCCAAGTGCTTGAACATGTAGTCTTCTAGGAATCACTTTTGTAAATTTACTGTATTTAACAAGCTACTAATTTGTTTCTGATACTGATGACTATTTGATTTCATTTTTAAAATGATAGCATAAAGTTATATTTTTGGAATTTAACATTCCCACTTGCCATCAAAAGAATGAATATTGCCTTTTTAACCAACCTTTAAATAACTGTCAAAACTTTATTGTTTGCCTATTGATTTAGCTGTCTTAAAAGAAATAGAAGATTGTATATTGGAGGATTTGAAACAAGGATATACGAAAAAGGAATTAATACAATTGTATTAAAAACTGTAAAATAGGAGCAAAACTAAAGAAACAATATTCCATTCATGGAAATGTACCATGCAGATACCTAAGTATTTGCTATATGCTTTGTATTATCTCCATTTTGAACAGAATTCATAGCATTTTTCTCAAAGAAATATTTCACTGGATGATGTTGACTACAGAACAACATATAAACTCTAAGTTATTTAATAATAGTATAAATATTACTAGCTATAATCTAAGATAACAATCATTGGTCAAATGAGACAGTTAACATTAATAGTTACAATGTTAAACTGAATTCATACAATTTTAAGATGAAGCAATAAATGAAGCAATTTTATCTAAGAATAATATATATTCTAATAAAACATATAAACATTCTCATCCTGTTACATTACTTAGTTTGAGAAATAGTTTAAACTCTTACAATCAATTGAAAATATTATTCAGATTCTTTATGTATTGCCAGTCCCAAAGTCTTTGCATAATTAAAGCAACTTTAAAAGTAATCTAACAGACTTCCTTGAGGGACTTATTCTTTACTTTTCCTTAAGCTTTTCACAGATTAACAACTTTTGAAACTAATGTTATTATATAACTATTTTTTCCAAACAATAAGTATCAATTCATAAAACATTTGTTATACCAATGCAAATTTTAAATTAGTCTATTTTATATTCATGTTTTCTACCATACAGGCAAACTTTTTTGCTCAAAGTAATCTTTTAAAGGTTTCTTAATAAGTGCAATTAAAGAATTATGAAATAATATCCTTAGTTGCAGTCTTGGAGGCATCTAAATGGAGCATGACTTTAGCTCAAATAGTGCCTACATTGTCAAATGGCTTCCTCCAGAGAGTGTAATCAATATTCATTGTATTTCTTTTACTTTTATGCATTTCTTTTCTAAATTATGTTTCTTATGTTTTCCCTTTCCTCTTTTCTTCATGTTGTATGTTTCCTTTTTCTTTTGTATACATCTGCTAACACTGAACAATCTCTATCCTCTTTTGTTCAGCTACACATCCAAACAAAACAACAGATAAATTTGTATTGAAATTGTAAAAGGTGGAAAATTTAGGTTTAGGGGATAAGGAGATAGTTCAGTGTGTTGAGCACATTGACTGCTCTTTTAGAGGACCTGGGTCTATTTTCCAGCACCCATATGGCAGGCCACACTGTGTTTAATTACAGTTCTAGGATCTCTGACACCTTCACACAGATACACATGCTGGTTAAACACCAATGAATATAAAATAAACACATATATTTAAAAATTAATGAAACATTTAGTTCTAGCTTAAGAATTTAGGGAAGAATTACTGGAAGATAACAGATTTGGTTAAGAATTAGAAAAGTTAAATAGCTTGAATAATTAGAGGTAAAACAACTTAGCTGTAAAAATACCACACAAGTCTCAATGACTGATACTGGATGCTTTTCTTAAATCTTATGCATTCTGTATGTTCAAGATGTGAACCATGTAGTTGGATCCTTTATTGTGTATTTGGAACCTGGATTTGGAATACTCGAGTCAGGTAATGCTGCAGAGTTTCTCCATCTGTCTCTCTCTGCCTCTGTCTCTGCCTCTCTCTCTCTCATGTTTCCATTAGATTATACAAAATCTGTATTGTACTATTTTTACTCATGTTTGTATTCTCACTAGACTAAGTATACATAATTCATTGTAGATATTTACTTAGAGTGTTTAGTTAAAGTAGATTAGTCATGTGCAAACCAAAGAGAAAACAATGTGCACAAAGAAATGCTTCAGGATCACTTCCATGTAAGGAGTACTACTAAAAGGAGGTGTCACAAGGAATACCAACAACAGATAAAGAAAATAAGACAAAAAAAAGAGAGGTGAAAAGAGCAAATAGCAGTGTGGTTTCTTGGAAGACAAAGAATGCTTGTAAACAGAAAAATAAATTATAAAGTGAATGGTAAAAAATGCCTTCTATGTTGAATATTCCTTCCAGTATTTGATACAACTGTCTTTATGCCAATAAAGTACTGTTTTGATTGCTGTGTCTTTATATTCTATTTTAAATTCTTTAGGGAAATAAGGTAATGCTTTTAGAATTATACTTTTCTCAAGATTATAGTGACTAGTCAGGGTTTACTGCACTTATGGACAAATTTTAGAAAATAGTTTTACATTTTGTCTAATAAATGTCACTTTTCTTTGGGTAGTGTGAATATTGTCATAATAAACATTTTTCCAGTCCGCTGACAAAGAATTGCTTTCTCTTTATTTTTAAATTATTTTTTATCCAACTATCTTAAAGATTTCAATGTGCAGCATTTTCACTCTTTCACTCACTTGGTTAAATTCATTACTAAATTTACTCTTTCAATGATGGCAGCAATAACTCAACATAATCAGTTGACAGTTTATATTTATAATTGCCTATATCTCAAACAGTATCATGTAATTCACAATATGACTCGAAATTTGGCTTTTAATGCAAGAATTTAGCTGGCTTTTGAATTTTTGACTATAGCCTATTATAATTACATAAAATATTTTATATTTCATGAATAAACAGAATTGCTGATATAATTCATTGAAGTACATGCTTAATAATCTATTCTGACATATACATTCATAATAACATGAGTATTTTAGCCTCCTAATTCATATAATTCTGATTCACAAAGAATGAAATTTCCTAGATGAAAATCATTATATAACAGTGAAGCTTTCTTCATTCTTGGTTTCTGTTAATATTGCTTGAATATTTTTGATACTGCTCAAATAAACAATATTTACATGCAATATTTATATAAGTATAGGTATAGTCTATAGCTGCTATAATAAACAACTGTGGAGATCAACAAGTTCCTTTAGCTATCTTATGTACCAACTATTCACTGAAAATTAAGCTATATACGGAACTTTAGCACCAATCCTAGAGGTTACACCTGTACCAGAGATTCCAGGTAAAACCTTGCCCACTGCCTACCAACTCCCCTAAAGCATGTGCAGCAGCCTTAATCTCCACCCCATTCACTGGGCTCCATATTCCAGTGCATAGCCCCAGCTCCTTTCCTGGATGCTATGACAATTCTAGAAACTCCAGTTACAATACTGGCACCTAAAATCCCAATGTACAGAAAGGCCACAAAACTATCAGTTAAAAATAAGGGAAAAAGCCGATGCGTAACAAAGATGAACTCAGAAGTCAACACCTAGACCTATAATGATCCCAAAGCCAGATCACTACAGGACAGTGTAAGTACACAATGAACAACAGCCAGAGCAATATGGTACCATCAGCACCAAGCTATAATTCTCCAGTAAGCCCTGGATATTCCAATACAGATGAAGCATAACAAAATAATCTTAAAGAAATCTTATGAACATAATAAAAGCCTTCAAAGGGAAATGAATAAATCTATTAAAGTAATCCAAGAAATTACAAAGGAGCAGTAAAAGGAAGTTAATAAAACTGTTCAAGACCTGAAAATGGACATAAAAGTAGTAAAGAAAAAATAAACTGGTGGAATCCTGGAGGTAGAAAATGTAGATTAACAAACAGAACTATGGATGTCAGCAACATCAAAAGAATACAGGAGGTAGAAAAAACAATCTCAAGCATAGAAGATACAATGCTCAGAGAAAATGCTAAATCTAAAAAGTTTCCAACAGGAAACAATCAGAAAATCTAGAACACTCTGAAAAGAACAAGCCTAAAAATAAAAAGACAAAACTTAAGAATAATATGAATAGAAGGAGATGTCCACCTCAAAGACCCATAAAATATTTTCAATAAATTCATAGAATACTATCTCCCTAACCTAAAGAAAAAGATGCTTATAAACATACAAGAAACTTAAAGAACACCAAATAGATTGTACTAGGGAAGAAAAATCCCCCCACCACATAATAAACACAACACTAAATTCTTGGGATAATCTTTGTGTTTACTGTATAGAGTTTGTCTTTCTATATACAAAAATCTTGTTTTCTGTACCTCTATACTTCTGTAGAGGTTCGTACTAGCAGGATTTTGGTATTGTTATTTTTATGGCTCATCCTGTGCCTTGGCATTTTGTAAATATCCACCTCCCTGAGTTTTTGATTATTTTAGTAAAAACCTACAGAACAGTACCTGAGGCAGGAGAGGAAAGGTGGGACTTCCTAGTAGAGATAGAAACTGGGTAGAGTTTGACCTGGAAGTATTTGCCAGCATGACACAAAGATATAAGGAACAGGTACTGAGACTGATAGCTAACAGGCCATGTGGCAAATGTAAACTAGAACAAAGGGATTAATTTAAGTAAGTTAAGCTAGTTGAGATATACCTAGAAATAGTTCTTGGGATGTCATAAATACTAATAGGTCTCTGTGTCATTATTCAGGATCTGGTTGGTCAGAGATAGTCTGGTGATACTAACTGTATAGATCAAAGAAGGAATATTAAAATGCTGCAGTGTAAAATGGACAAGTAATATATAAAGGCAGACCTGTCATGATTTCAAATGACTTCACAACAGAATATAAAGGGCATGGGCAGATGTTTTGCATTCTTTAAGAGATGATAGATAACAGTCCAAACTACTATACCCACAAAATTAACAATCACAATGGATAGAGATTGTAAAATATTCCATGACGAGCCAAATTTAAACATTATCTACTCACCAATACAGTTCTAAGAAGCATACTAGAAGAAAAACTCAAATACAAGGAGATTAATTACACCAAAGAAATCACAAAAAGTAATGTCCCTCCAGCAAAATTAAAGTAAGAGAAGCACACACACACATACACCAACATACACACACACACACACACATACACACACACATGCACACCACCACCACCACCACCAACAACAAAACAACAGGAATTAACAATGTTTTGCTCAACATCAATGGACTCAATTCCCCAATAAAAAAGGCAAGACTAACAGAATAAGATCAATCATTTTGCTAAATACAAGAAACAAGCCTTACCATCAAAGACAGATATTGCCTCACTTTAGAGTAAAGGACTGGAAAGAAGATTTGCAAGAAAATGAGCCCAAAAATCAAGCTAGCCATTTTAATATCTAACAAAGTAGTCTTTCAACCAAAATTATTCAATAGAGATTAGGAAAGACACTACATACTCACCAAAGGAAAAATCCAAAAAGATTATATCTCAATTCTGATTATTTATGCTCCAAATACAAGGGTACCAACATTTATAAACTAAATCATATTAAAACTTAAATCATATTTTGAACTGCATACATTAATAGTAAGAGACTTCAACACCCTACTCTCACCAATGAACAGGTCATTTAGATAGAAACAAAACAGAGAAATAATGGAAGTAACAAATGTTATGATTCAAATAGACTTAACCTATCTGCAAAATAGTTCAGTCAAACACTAAAGAATATACCTTGTACTTAGAACCTCATGGAAACTGCTCCTGCATTGCCTATATACTTGGTCACAAAACAAGTTTCAACAGATACAAGAAAATTAAAATAAACTATTATATTTTTATCAGACTACCATGGACTAAACCCGAACTTCAGCAAGAAAAGAAGCAGAAAACCTACAAATTCATTGAAACTGAAGAACTCTCTACTCAATGAGCACTGGGTCAAGGAAGAAATAAAGAAATCAAAGACTTTATAGAATTCAATGAAAATGAATGCACACTATCCCCACTTATGGGAAACAATAAAAGCAGTGTCAGGAGGACAGTTTATAGTAGCAAGGGCTTTCATAAAGAAATTAGGGAGATCTCTCACTAATTACTTAACAGCACACCTAAAGGCTCTAGAACAAAAAGAAGCAAACACATCCAAGAAGACTAGACAGTAGGAAGTAAACTCAGAGCTGAAATCAATAAAATATAAACAAAGAGATCAATATAAAGAATCAAATAAACAGAGTTTGTTCTTTACTAAAATCAGCAGGATAGAAGACTTCTTAGCCAAACTAACTAAAAGGCAGACAGAAAATATCTAAATTAACAAAACAGAAACAAAAGAGGGCACATAACAACAGACATTGAAGAAATCCAACAAAGCATTAGGTCTTACTTCAAATGGCTGAGAATCATGTAGTATCAGGGAAATGCAAATAAGAATGACTCTGAGATTCCACTTTGCACCAATCTGAATGGCTAAGATAAAAACCACAGGTGATAGCACATATTGACAAGGATGTAGAAAAAAAGGAGTACTCCTCCATTGCTGGTGGGATTGGAAACTGATATAAACACTCTGCAAATCAACCTGGAGACTTCCCAGAAAATTAGAAATAGATTTACCTGAAAATGCAGCTATACCACTCTTGGGAGTATTCCCAAAAGATGCCCCAACAGGCCACAGGGGCACATGTTCCATTGTGTTCATAGCATCCTTGTTTGTGACAACTAGAAGCTGGAAATATCCCAGACATTACACAACACACAACAGAAGAATGGAAACAGAAAATGTGGTTCATTTACACAATGGAATTCTACTCAGTTTTAAGAATGAGGACATCCTGAGTTTTGCAAGCAAATAGGATGGAACTAGAAAATATTACTGTGAGTGAGGTAACTCAGACTCAAAATGACATGCATGATGTGTACTCACTAATAAGTGGATATTAGACAAAAAATGTACAGAATACCCAGGATACAGTCTACAGAACTCAAAAAGTTTAACAAGCTGAAGGGTCAAAGTGACAACACCTCAGTCCCAACTTGGGAGGAAGAAGAAAGCAATCACAGGAAGTGTGATGGAGAGAGGGTCCTCGGTGGGAAAGGGGACAGGGAGAGGAAGAGGAAAACATGATAAAGTATTGGGTGGAAAAAAAGGACTGAAGCCCTGAGGGCCAGTAGAATGGGAACAGGCCACCTCAGAGGTAGGAGGTAGGGGGACCCTTCAGAGTCTTGGGAGATAAGAGACTCTCAGGCCTCAAAGGGAAGGAGGGACCATAAATCAAATGCCCTACAGTGGGTAGAGTCCACTTCTAGCAGAAAAATAGAGCACCAAAGAAGAGATGGAGTTGCCATCCCACAGTCAAAAACTCTGACCCAGAATATTTCCTGTCAGAAAGAACTGCAGGGATAAAAATGGAGAAGAGCCTGAGGAAAAGGAGATATGGAAACAAGGCATAAGTGGGATCCAGCTCAAGGGGAGGCCTGACACTATTAGTGAGGCTATGGAGTGCACCCTAAAAGGTGTTTATCATTACTGCCCTCAAAAAGGCCCAACAAGCAGCTTAAAGTGTCAGATGCAGATTTTTGCACACAACCAATGGACAGAGCCTTCTGACCCCTGTGGTTGAGTTAGGGCAAAGCTGGAAGAAGCTGAGGATGAAGATGACCCTGTAGGAGAATCAGAATTTCAATTAACCTGGATACCACTCTCCTGAGAGATCTCTCAGTCACTGGACCACCAACCAGGCAGTGTACACCAGCTGATATGAGGTCCCCAACACATATACAGCAGAGGACTGTCGGGTCTGGGTTCAGTCAGAAAAGATGCACCTAACCTTCAAGAGACTATAGGCCTCAGGAAGTAGGGTGGTTTGGTGTGTGTGTGGGGGGGTGGTAAGGTGTGGGGAGTGGGGACATCTTCATATAGACAGGGGCACAGGAGGTATGGGATGTGGGACAGAGGGTGGACTGGAAGGGGGATAAAATCTGGAGTGTAAAAAACAGATTAAATAAAATTTAAAAATAAAATAAATGATGTCAATAATAATAATAAAAACCCAATGATACTACTCCTGGGCATATACCCAAAAGATGCTTCAGCATACCCTAAGGACACTTGCTCAAGCATGTTCATAACATCATTATTCATAATAGCCAGGAACTGGAAAAAAAAAGCTAAATGTCCCTCAACATATGAATGGATAAAGAAAATGTTCACTTTTACATGATGAAATATTACTCAGCTTTTAAAAACAATGGAATCATGAAAGTTACAGGTAAATGGATGGAGCTAGAAAAGATCACCATGAGTGAGGTAACTCAGACCCAGAAAAACAAAGATGGTATTTACTCACTGATAAATGAATATTAGCCATAAAGTAAAGGACAACCATGCTATAATTCACAGACCCAAAGAAACTAAGTAACAAGGAGGGCTCAAGGCAGGGGTACAGTGCGTGAATCTCAGAGAGAAGGGGAAAAAGAGTAGATGGGTGGATGAAGAGAGTGGACTAGATGGAGGTGTGGGTGGGAATGGGAACAGGAGGGAGCAGGTGGAGGATGGCTAAAGCAGAGATTATTAGGAGAGACAACTGGAGTGAGGGGAGCTATCTCTGGGAAAAACTAGAATCCAAGGCATTGGAAATTCCCAAGAATCTATGAGGGTAACCTTAGCTTTGACTCCTAACAAAGGACAATAGAGGACTTGAACTGGCAGGTTTCTGTAACTAACAAAGCGTTCCAATGTAGTGGTTGGGACCCCAATCCATCCCCCAAACTTTATACCTACAATTTTTCTTGCCTACAAGATATGCAAGGGTAAAGATGGAAGAGAATTTGAGGTAGTGGCCCACCAATGACCGGCCCAAGTTGAGACACATGCAATGAGAACGAACCCATTCCTAACACTATTTGGAATATTCTTCTATACTTGCAGATAGTAGCCTAGCTTAACTGTCATCAGAGAAGCTTCACCCAGCAACTGAGAAAAACAGATCCAGAAATCCATAGCCAAGCATTAAGCAGAACTTGGTGAATCTTGTGGCCAAGGGGGAGAAAAAACTGTAGGTTCCAGGGGGTGACAGACACTGGAAGAAAACCTACAGAATCAAATAACCTAGCCCCAACAGGGACTCATAGAGACTGAACTGCCAACCTGGAAGACTTCATGGAACTGACCTAGGCCCTCTGCATATAGGATACATTTGTGCAGCTTTGTCTTGAAGTGGAAATCCTAACAGCAGGAGCAGGGTTTGTCTCAGACTTTGTTGCCTGCCTTTGAGACCTTTACTCCTTTCTGGCCTCAGTAGAAGAGGATGTTCCTAGTTTTAGTGCAGCTTGATTTGAAATGGCTGCTTGCTTTCAGTGGATTGCCTCCCCTTTGCTGAAGAGAAATGTAGGTAGAGTGGATGCAGAGAGAGGTTAAGGGAAATTACATAGAGGATAGGAGGGATGGAATACTGTGGTAGAGCTACATAAATAATATATAATTATTTATCATTAGTTTTAATTAATTAATTTTTAATAAAAGTAAATTATGTAACAATGTAAGGTTCATCAAGAGAGCATTGATAAAAAATGTGGTTTATAAACACAGTGGATTTTTTAGCTATAAAAAGGAATGAAGTTATCATTTGCATGAAAATGGAATCCACTGTAGTTAATATTAGGCACATTAAACCAGTTTTAGAAAAATAAATGAAATAAAAACATTACAGGTATTTATAGAAATAACATGATCAACATTTTCACAAAATAATCACATAATGCTAGGCAATAATGGATCTAGTGCTATATGTGTCCTTTACTTAGAAGTTTCTAATGAGTCATTGAAAATGGCTTGCCACTCATATGCCACTATTCCGTCTTTATTCTCTATTTAATTAAAAATATGTTCAATTTCTGTCTAATAATGTCGAGTTGATATCTAGTAGGAAATCCTTCCTAATGAATATTCACTGACTTTGTTTACATATCTCCTATAAACACACAGAGCATCTTTCTAAGTTTTCAGCCTTTACATGTTTAATTTATTTGTTCTTTAAATTCAAGCCATGTGGTTAACTCTTAAAATAGCAGCTTTGAGAAAACTGAGCCTTCAATTTTTCTGTCCCTGTGTGAGCACTGGGTGACTTACTAAATATTTCAGCAGGTGTTTTATTCTAAATGCTTTTTCTTCACTCCACACTTATGCCTGTAAGATATTTATTGTTATGTGCTATACACTTGTCGATTCTTGTCATCTTACAGTAAAATGCTTTCTTAATTTCTATTATATTTTGGAACTTTCCTTTTAATTTACTTCTAAGTCTGAAGTTTTTGTTGTTTTAAGTATAGGCTCGATTTTGATGCGCTTTGATTTGTTTCCCCCAAATGAATTAGGCAGGTCCTTTAAAATGTATAGAATGTTGACTGTTACAAATAGTTAGATATTGGATTTCTCCTCTCCTAAATACAGAAATACACTGTCCATAGAAATAGAAAAATCTTGGCAGAATTCACTTCTTGAGTTTTCTTGTTTATTTATAAAGTAAACATTCATCTCAAAAGCATCAAGATCACAACATCTTGTTTTGCTAAGGGCAAGGTAAGAAAGTGTTGCTAATTTTGGAGTTCATCTAAAGTATATATATATATTTAAATAACTTGAATAATCAGGATTTTAAAACATGTTATGTCTGAGTTATATCAGGTCTGTACAGCATGCTTAATGTCCTCTCATTGTCAAATATCTTATTCATGTTAATAATCATGACAGGTAAAATAAAGGAAAGGATATGTGCTGTCTTAGTTACTTTTCTATTGTTGTGAATAGACACCATGTCCAAGGAAACTTATCAGGATTTGCTTGCAGGTTCAGAGGATCATTCCATGACAATCATCATGGTTAACATGGCCCCAGGCAGATAGCCATGATGTTGAAAACTTAGCTGAGAGCTCCCATCTTATTGACAAGTTGGAGACAAAAAGAGAGTGAGCCTGGAATGCATGAAAACTCAAAGCCCATTCTCAGTGATATACCACCTTCAATAAAGGCCACATCTCCTAATGTTTTGTAAATAGTCTACCGATTAGGAACCAAATATTCAAAAACATTAACATATGGGATATTTTTATTCAGACAACCTCATGCAAGCCAAAATACATTTTAGCAAAAACTGAAATACAGAATCTAGACAATTACAAACTGTAAGAGGGAACTATCTTTTTTATTATTGTTATTGCTAAATTTGCTTCTCTGGCAAATAATATATTTTCAAAAATTTATGTGTTATTTTAACTTTTAAGATTAACTATATTTATTTTGGAAAGTATCAGTGTTTGCCTATGTATATATGTGTGATGTGAATGTCTAGTACCTATAGAAGCTAGAATAGGGATTTGGATTTCATTAAACTGGAGATACAAATGATTGTGAGCTACCATGTGAGGGCTGGGAATTGAACCTGGGTTTTTTGAAAGACCACAACTACTGAGCAGTCTTTTCAGGCATACATTCATTTATATTTTATTCATGTGCATATATCTGTCTCCATGAGTATAATTGCAACAGGTACATGCAGATTTGTGGTCCTATGTAAAAGGAGTTAGCACTCATTAACCTCTGTGATATTTCTCCAGCCCCTGGCAAAGCACTTTTGCTTCTAAAACTGTTACAGAATAACAAGGGTAAAATATCAAAAAATAGACCCAACAATTATAATAAAGAAGATTCTTTTGAAATGTATACCTTTCCTTTTTAAAATGACAGTGAAGAATTGCATAAGTATTTCTTAAGGCTTTAGAAGACACTGGATCAAGCAGTATTCTATATGGGAGGGCTGTTCAAAATGAAACGAAAGTCTAATCTTAAATATTCTCTGATATTTTTTGCAAGACAAGGGCTTTGCTTTTCACATTTATACAATGTGGCTAAAATTATTGGACAGCAGTGCCCATTTTATTGCTACATTTTATCTAGTCTAATTTAAGATCATTGTCATGAAAGCCAACTATTTACAATTATGATTCCATCCATCTAATTTTCATAAAAGCCAAAGAAGAAAATGCCTGCATAAGACAAAATGCAAAGGTATTTGCAAGAAAGATATGTTTCATAATGAATGAAAAATTTATGCAATGAATAAATCTAACCACTGCAAAATTAAAAGCAGACTATATCTAAACATTGCGATGTTAATGTGCAAATGTTACCCATGTTGATAATTAACTATAAAAATAGCAAAGAAATTATGATACTAAGGTTGCTTTTTTTTAGCATGATGTTAAAACAAAGGCAGAAGGGAAAATGGGTCTGTATACAGTCTCATGGTTAATTCTGTTAGTTGATATACTGACCAGTGTGAGTATAACGACATAGGCACTTCAAACCTTCCTGTTAGAGGATAATCATAATGTTAAATAAACTCTCTCAGAAGAATTCATGCATAGATACACTTCATATCACTTCCTCTGTCAAGTCATAATCAGTTCCTCGGTTATTTGTGATCATTACTATTTCTGATAATTGCTCCAATGCTGTTTTCACATGTCATTTTTATATTTATTTATTTATATAAATCACTGGCTTTATATAAACAATGTGCTTATATAATAATACAATAATTTGGTCAATTCAGTTATTCTCTGGGAAAGGGAAAAATTGTCTCAGTAAATAATAGTATATACCAATTTTGAGGAGAACCTGAGTTTAGTACCCAGAAGCCCTGGAAGGTGGTCTACAACTCTAGCTTCACAGGATTTAAGGGTACCTGAAATCATGTATGCATACTCACGTAGAAACACATACATACATACTTATGACTAAATCTAAAATATATCTTTTTTCCCCAAATCTGGCATGGTTCATTGATTTAAGATTGTATATTAAACTTTTACATTAAAATATATTATTATTTTACTGATTCACTTTTTATCCCTCTCAGTGTACCACTTCAAGTATTCTCCCCTCATAATTCTTCTTCCTATCCCTCAAACATCCTTCCCTTCTCCTCTGAGCAAGTACTGGATCCCCTGAGTATCCCCATCATGGCACACCAAGTCTCTGTGAGGCTAGGTGCATCCTCTCCCACTGAGGCCAGACAAGGTAGCCGAAACAGAATAATATATCTGCTTTACGGGCAACAGCTTTGGGGATAAACCCTTCTCCAGTTGTTTGGGACCCACATGAAGGCCAAGCTGTACATCTACATATGTGCAGGAAGGTCTAGGTCCTGTCTGTGTATGGTTTTTTTGATGGTTCAGTCTTTGAGAGCCTCAAGGGTCCAGGTTAGCTGATTCTGTTGGTCTTCCTATGGAGTTCCTATCCCCTTAGATACTGCAATCCTTCCATCCTTCCTCTTCTTCTTCCATAAGAGTCCCTAAGCTCTATTCTCTCTTTGGTTGTGGGTGTCTGCATCTGTCTGTGTCAGCTTCTGAGTAGAGCCTCTTAGAGGACAGCCAGACACCTGTCTGTAAGAGTAACACAGTTTCATTAAGAGTGTCAGAGATTGGTGCTTGCCCATTGGATGGGTCTTAAGTTGGCCTGGTTTTTGGTAGGCTGTTCCTTCAGTCTCTGCTCCATCCATTCTCTCTACATTTCTTGTAGACAAGATACATTTTGGATTGCAAGTTTTGTAGGCGTGTTGGTGTCACTATAGCTCCATTGCAGTTCCTGCCTAGCTATAGGAGATGACCTCTTCAGATTCCATACCCCCAATGCTATGGGTCTCAGCTAAGATTACCTCCATTGATTCTTGGGTGTCTTTCTTATCCTATGTCTCTATCTCCTCCTGGAGATGTCCCCTACCTCCCTACCTCTGTCAGTTTAGATTTCCATTTGTGCTCATGACAATCTCATCATCCATCCTGTCCTCCACATCTGATACTGAAATGACCCGCCTTACTTCTTCCTATAAGTAGCACCATTTTCTTCTTGATGTTATTCAAAGTGAAATGTAGTATATCACATGAATTTTGACAAAGCATACTACAGGTTTAGGACTAACTGCTTTGTAACTTTCAAAACAAATGAATATATAAAACCTCCCTGGATAAAGGAGATGTTACTTTTAATTTAAAAATAGAGAGATTCTATGGCACATAAATATTTTTTTCTTTCACAGGTTTAAGCTTCTATAAAAAAGGAAGGAAAATAGATATGTTGATGTGGAGAGGCATAGGAAACATTAGAGTATCGTTTACTATCTTCTCAACTCCTTACAGTATCTTGTATCAATTCTCTTTTCAGATTCATATTCAGATATTTCTGTTAATAAAGGCAGACAGATAAATGGTTTCCCTAAGTTTGATGAATACAATGTCCTGGTGTTAATATAAATTTGTGTCATTACATACATGTATTTGTGCATAAAAATAAAAATACCATATTATATTTATCCTTCAGGAACTGACATATAAACAGGAAGTATTGCTCTTATATTCAAGTGGCAAGTATTGTCAAGAGATAAAGCAAGAACTACAAGAGCACTAAGAGATAGGTATTTAATTTTTAATGTAGAAAGGTTCATAAAAATCAGCATTTAAGGTGTTCTTGAACAAGTAGATAGATATACCATGGATTGGATGAGAGAGTGACATTTCAACAAGACTGAAAATATAAAAGCAGGATATCACTGAATGTGTGGGAAGAATAATAAATAATTTAATTTTACTTAAACCTAGGCTACATTTAAGGATGTATTGACACATATAGCACAGAGGTGTTATGTATTGACAAACTAAATTGCAATTCTTCCTTTGTGTATAATAAAGTGACTCAGTATCACATGTGTCAAGTAAGTAGGACAAAACTAATGTGCTGTGTGTATTAAAGAAAAAAGAAATGAAAGAGGCTAAGTTAAAATTATTGGATCTCCAGTAATTTTCCTTTTCATACAGTGAACTATATTCAAATTACCAAATTTCATGGTATAGCTTTGTACACTTAAAAAACAGTATTATGTGCTTTTGACCCTTTTATTTTACTGCTTTATTGAATGAGAGAATTTATGTAAATACAAATGTATACTTCAATCAATTGAAGTTAGACACAACAATGTTAGACACAACCCAGATGTTTAGAAAAGTGCATGTCATTTGAGTTTAGCTAACTTTCTGCTTCTTTCTAGTTTTGCTGAAATTGCAAATGCAACTGACTTATTTCCTACCTTTATTTGCTAAAGTATGTTATTGTCACTGGGCCCTAAAGTACAAATCCCATCACTTGCTCATGTTGATTTTCTGGATAGATTTTTCTATTTTTCTTTGTATTGTCTTTGTCTGTAGGGATTTTTCACAAATCCATATATTTTCAAAAGTGACTGATTTATGCAATATGTATGAATGTGCTCTTATACCTGTAGCTGAGAGCAGAATGATACTGTTACAGAATCATATTGTGAAATTGTACCAATCTGAATATAGTATCTAAGAATTTTCTAATTCTCTCACCATTTACATTTTTCTCACACATTATTAATATACCTATTATCACAGTCTGTTTCAACATAATGGTTTGGTATAATCCCTTTTCCATTATTCAAGTCAAATTGGAAATATATGAAATAATCATAATTAAAAAGAACAACTGAATAGGCAGGCATACACAGCAAAACTAGATATTATTAGGTCTGCTGGTTTATTCACTGAGACTTGATTCCTGTTGCCCACAGTTAGTGATAAACAAAACATTTCAAAATATAAAAATAAGAATGTAAGCATTAAGTAAAATTCTAGATAGTTATGACAAAATGAAAAGAAATTGCTCAATAATATAAAGAGATATTTAGATACTATGTTACTGTTTTTTATTGTATAAAAATGAACCAAATGTCAAAATGCACAGAGACACAGACACACACACACACACACACACACACACACCAGACAAACAAACATGCACATGTGTATATATATATTTTCTCTCTCTCTCTCCATATATGTATATATATATATATATATATATATATATATATATATATATATATATATATGTATGTATGTATATGTGCAATGGTGTAACTGTGCATAGGAAAGAAATTGGAAGCTAAATTCAAAGCTAATCAAAACATCTATATAGCCTGCAATGGGAAACAGCAAGGTGAAGATATGAAAGGTATCATAGGTATTAGTAATCTTCCAGACAGTTTGATGCTACTTAGACCAGCAAGGAATGCTCTGAGACAAGAACAGACACATTTACCAGAAGATAGTCTTTCTTTCCTGGATATTTATCCATATATAAAAATTGCTATGAGCAAGAGGATTCAGGCTTAAAACAAATCACTCCTTCTCCACCCTCTCCCCAGGACACCATTTTTGTCGTTTTATTTAAGAACAAACAAAACATTCACACGAGCAATGGATAAATTTTCTTCTCTTCATAGTCTGGTGTTGTGATTATTGATGCTAATGACTAGATACGTTGATCTTTCTATGATGGTTTTTCAGGTCTTGGAAGATGTATTGTGAGCAATCTCAGGACAGTAAGATTTGTTGCACATCAACTGAACTTCCAGTTTCTTGATGTGTGGACAAAGAACTTTGGAAATCTGATGTGCATTATCTGTTTGGTTTGCTTTATTCTCTTGCAATAAATGTTGGGCATCGTGACCTAAACCTTGAATCTTCTCCAACATCCTGTTTTTGATACTTCTAGGTTTTTGTATGTTTTGCTTAATAATGACATATATGTCTGACTGATATTGGATGAAATTATGTGTACTCTTTTCAACCATTTTGGCTTTCACCAGAAGCCAGAGGCCTGGCGTTGCTACCCTTGACCAAAATATAAATGAATGTGTGTGCGCACACACACTAAATATCATTTTGTCCATTTATTTTTATATTTTTTTTATAATTTTCTCTTAGTAGGAAAAAGTTCACACCTAGGAGTATGATAGCCATATGCTTTTTTGCCTTCAAGATAGTGAGAGGACTAAACATGAGATTTCAAATACATAATATTTTATTTATATATATATATTTCAGTTTTTGTAATGTGTGGGTATAATATCTTCAAAAATTAATGAATACATTAAATAAATAAATATCTTTCCACTTCTAAATGGACTTAAAATTATAGCACCAATTATGCAGAATTAGCTTCCTGGATTTGCCAAACATTTATTGTGAAAGGTCAGATAATTAATACATTTCACTTTGTAAGTCAAACAGCTGTTGTCACATCTATTCAATTCTGGTTTTTCAGTGTAAAAGCCACTATGAAAACAAATGAGTGTAGCTGTGTTCTAATAAGATCTTGCTTATAAAAAGAAATAGCAAATCAAATTTGACCTTTGGTCCATAATTGACTAAACTCTGTTCTAAATAGCTAAACCTGTAAGTGATGAGTTTAGGCTACGAAATAACACTTTAAAGGTAAGAAATAAGAAAAATTGGCCTTATTATTATTATTATTATTCATAAACAGAGGGAATCTATCATCCCAAGGAAAATATTCTAGGGTATGTAACTGAATCAAGTTGATTCTGTTGCTGTATAAAGGAAGTGATGCCAGTTATTTTCTACTTAATCCTAATGCATCCTAGTTTATTTTCTATTACTGTGATAACATTACATGACAAAAATTCAATATAAGAAAAATGGTTTGTTTTTACCTTATTATTTTAGGTTGCAGATAGACCATCAATGTGTGGAAATCAAGCAAGAACTTCAAACTCATATATGTGTATGTATGAAATCATATTGACCAGTAATTTAGGAACTCTCAAAAGAAACTATATGTTTTGGTGATTTCTAACCTGCATTTTTGAGAACATCTGTTTCCTATTGCTCAGGTAGGAATTCAATATACAGAATTGTTTCCAAATTTCTGTCTAGACAGGTAACATTCTAGGTTTTTAGATTCTTGTTCAAAAGTTGAAGGAAAAACACATAAAAATTGTCAAAAAAATCAAAACCAAAACCAAAACAAAACATGCAAATAACACAGAAGCAAAGCTTTTATTTTTAGATGACTGTAGAAAGTAAATAAACTAAAACGTAGCAACAAACTTATAACAAATTGAGTTTTTTATAGATCCTTGGAAATATTTGGTTACTAACAGCAAGATATGACTGTTTTGTTTCTTACAAGCTTGAGTAATTAAAGTCTTTGTTGACTGCATATGTACTCTCCCTTAGCAAAGTTGGTTTTACTCACATGAACGCCCAACATAAATAGAAACAGGGTAACAAATAGGACACTTTACCTAAAAGTTTATTCTGAACACAGTTTACCTTATTTTACTAACACCTAAAGCATATTCTTTCTGGCTTTTTTGCTTCTAGTTCAAAAAGTCGTTCTAGGGTGTTTTAACAACAAAATCCCAAAGGTATATGCTAAGATAGAACTGTACACTTCTTTGTTTAAAGAAATATATGGTGTGCATGTGTGTGTGTGTGTCTTGATGAAGGTTGCTGAAGTATAGCTGCAAAGTGTCTGCCTCAGAATCATTACCATTCATAGCTATCTTAATTTCTTAAAAATAAAAAGAACCAGTTGGAAAGAAGTAGGAAACAAGAGAGGATGGTGTTTGGAAGAACATAAATATAGTATAGTGGGAAACACTTATGAAAATCTTATACTAAAATAAAATAAAAATTCTAAAAAAGATTCCTTAACCCACTAATGACACTAAAACTCTTATTCTAGCACTCACAAATTAGAAACACTTCAAGGACAGCCTGAGCCACATTATGAAACATATTTCAGAAGGTAAAAAAATAAAAAAAAAATCTCAGACTATATCTCAAACTCTAGATCAAGAAGAGATAATCTTTGCTCTTTAAATTTATCAGAAGTCACTGTTAATTGACCAGTATCGAGGGCAATGAGAAAAGAGTTCATTTATTCTATAATTAATATATCAAAGGTGGCAAACTGATATTTCTAAGGAAAAGCACACATAATAATGTTGCTGCTTCATTGTCTAGTATGATAAAAGGAGAAATATGTGCTGGCAAGAAAATCAAAGTTTTATCTTACTCTTCAAAACTTAATTAACTATCTGAATATGTATTTTCATTAGAGTTGACATGTGTAAATATCAATGTCAAGAATTAGGAGTATACTTGAGAAGGGTTAGAAATATAAACATATTTTAATTAAAAATGGAAAGATAACAATCTTCATACTTGAGAGACACTGAAGTTGCTTCATTCTAAAAGTAGATTTCATATGTATTTTCATGTTTTGACCAAAATATTTAGTTAAAAATCCAACGTGTCACATTTAGTACAATTCTTTATGTTTCACTTTTTTAGGAATACTATGAAATAATATTGGATTAAGGTTGAGTGGATATACAAAATCATGAGTTTGTTTTTTCATTCTTGATTTTAAACATCAGCCAAATATATCAGTTAACTGCTTTCTGCAAAGTGTCTCCCTGTATTTATGGTTTACATTTCCAAATATTGAATTTATATAACCAAATGCAACATTTTCAACAAATATTTTCAAACTCAATCACCTGAGGCCCTCAATTCCAGTAGAACTCTTTCTAAGAACATGAAGAAAAGTTGGAGCTCAAAATACGATATATGTGTTATTACCAAATTACCACAACACATAAAAGGAAAAAATATAAGAAAGCAATATGTAAAAAAAAAGTTGGAACTTCAAGTAGAACAGTTTCTCTGGAAATGTTCTCATAGACAGAATCTGAGGTGTTCTTCACTACTTACCTTGTATTGTTTAATATAATCAAGCTGGCAAATTATTGCAACAGAATGAAAGATATTTTTTTTATTTTAATTCTAAAAATATATAATAGATATTCATTATAATGAACATCATTCAGTTCATAGACTTCATCTTACAAATTTGGAAGCCTCAAATGAGCAGCCTTGACATCCAGGCATGCTCTACTTATAGTAAGTGAGGTAAGACAATTAAAAATATATGTCTTCCTTTCCAAAAAGCATGGCTAAAGAATATAAACTAACAATATTGGCTTTGTTCTTTTCTGTAAAGTTATTACTTAACCACTATTGCAATTTAGTGATATTGAAAAAAAGTCAATGGAAGATATCGATAATATCTATTATTATATGTCAATTTGTATGGCTACAAAAATGCAGCACAAGCAGAATTTAACAAAATCAATGGGACCTCAGGAACTGAAAACCTTCTGTAAAGCAAAGTACACTGTCACTAGGACAAAACAACAGTTTACAAAATGGGAAATGATTTTTACAGACTCTGCATAAAAAGGAAGGCTAATATTTAAATTATATAAAGAACTCAAGAAACTAAGCATCAACAACCCAACAATCTTTTTTAAAATGCTGCTTGCCCTGATTAGGGTACATTATGTGAAGTTCCCAAATAGCCAATAAAAAAATTGGAAAAAATGAGTACTGATAATTAAAATTCTCAACAGAGAAATATTGAATGGCCCAAAAAACCACTTGTGAAATGGTCAAAAATCCTTAGCTAACAGGGAAATGGAAATCAAATTATTCTTAACTCCCATCTAACACGTGTCAGAATGGCTAAAATCTTGAAAAAAAATGACAACTCATGCTGGTAAGAATGTGGAGCATGAAGAACTCTCCTCCTCCATTGCTTTTGGGAGTCCAAACTTGTACAACAATTTGGAATTCTATATGGTGTTTCCCCAAAATATGTGGAATCCATATCCATCAAGACCCAGCTATTCTACTCCTGGACACATATCCAAAGGATGTTCTATCCTTTTTCAATGACACTTCCTCAACTGTGTTCATTGTTATGTTATTCATAATAGCAAGAAATGAGAAATAACCTAGACATTGCTCAACTGAAGACTGGATGAAGAACATATGGTACATTTAAAAAATGGGACATTACTTAGCATTTTAAAAATAACAATTATAGTTGCAGACAAATGTATGTAACTAGAAAAAAATCTTCAGTGAGATAACCTAGACTCACAAAGACAAATATGATGTGTACTTACTTATAAGTATGTATTATCTGTTAAGTAAATGATAATCATGCTATAATCCACAGATACAGAAACACTAATTTAAAAGGAAGGTTCAATTATGTACACATGCATCTCCCTGGAAAGGGAAATAGAATAAATTTTGAGGGTGAACTGTAGGTAGATTGGGATGGGAGCAAGATGGATCAAGTATTGTTGTGGGGTAAAGAGAGAGGGGAGGGAGGAAGAGGGAGGGAGGGAGGGAAGGAGAGAGAGACAGAGACAGAAAGAGACAGAGACAGAGACAGAGAGAACTGAAATTGGGTGACATATGGAGGATCATGTGGAAACCAAGTGCAGTGGAAATTCCCTGGAATCTATATGAGTAATCCTAGTGAATACTCTTAATAATAGGGGACACAAAGGCTGAAATGGCCATCTTCTCTTACAAATAATCGAACTTGGACACCAACCCAGCCAAAATACCTTTAACCTACAACTTGTTCTGTCTGGAAGATGTACTGGAATAATGATGGCACAGAATTTTTAGAAGTGACCAACCAAGAACTGATCCAAATTGAGTCCAATGCCATGAAAGGGATTCCACACTTAACACTACCTGGAGGGCTAGGAACCACAGGCTCAAAGAACTATGATTAAACCAAACACAACTGGTAAAAAAGAAATTCTATAAAATGATTTTTAGTGATATTCATAGATTGGTGCCTACCTCAGTCAACAGAGATGACTTATCCAGCAACTGATGGGGGAAGATGCAAAATCGAATGACAAAATTTTAGACATAGCTTGGGGAATCACATGTAAGAGGGGGAGGAAAAATTTCAGAAGCCAGGGAAATCAAGAACATGGCCCACAGAATCAACAAAGCAGAGATGATAGGGGATAACAGACACTAAACTGCCAACCAGAAAACCTGTATGAGTCTGACCTATGTCCTCTACATATGTTATAATTGTGTCACTTACTGTTCTTGTGGGACTTCTAACAGTGGAATGGAGGGGTATCATGTGACCCTTTTCCTCCTACTGGGTTGCTCCTTCCAGCCTTGATATGAGGGGTTTTACTTAAGCTTATTATAACTTGTTATGTAATATTTGATTGATATCCCTGGCAGGCCTGTTGTTTTAGGAAGGAAAATCTAGGAGGGGTGGAACTAGGGAATAAGGGATGTAGCCAGTAGAGGATGAAACTGGGAGGTGTGGAGGGAGAGGAAACACTAGTTGAGATATAAGGAATGAATAATATGGTTGTTCAAAATTTCTGATGACATATATATATATATATATATATATATATATATATATATATATATAAAGTGTTTACAATTACAAAAATGGGACAAAATTCACGAGATGCCCAGATGCATACAATACCATATTTAGTAAATTTTCATGCATATTGTCAATGTGGCTGTGGTTGCCTGGGAAAACCAGTTTAGTAGCAACTTGTTATTAAATTATCAGACAAGGAAATTATAGAAATAGTCAGAGGAAGCTAGAACTTTCTGAAGCTCAAATGTTAGTATTTCAGTGTCCTAAACTGTGTAATATATGACAAACTTTCAAGGATGAGTACAGTTATGGCAACATTGACATTGAGAGAATTGAGAAATTTAACTATAGCACATAATAGAAAGGTTAGTGAATTATTCTGTAACTATAATGTTTATTATGAACTACTGTGTTTATAGCATTTTAAAAGAATACAATTTCATCTATAAACACTATGGTTGTCTAAAACCTTATCAGTCCTGGAATACAGAGAAGAGTGTTATATGTGTAACATCTACCAAATACCAAAGAATCTAATTGTAAAGCTCTAAAAATATTTTCAATTTTTTAAAATTACATTTAGGTATAGTTACCCTTCTACTGTGCATAATATAGGAAAAAACTAAAATGTATGCAATATATTACAACATTTGAAAGGAATGTTCTATCCTTACATTGGAACAATCAAGTTGCATGCCTACAGTTTTAATATGAAATAAATAAATAAATAAATTTTCCAGCATTTGCAATCACTTTAGATTCCTTTGAAATACGTCTCTATATTTTATTTAAATTTGTGCAATATGCTATCATGCTTCAGTTGCAGCTACTTCACACAGGTCTTTGATTCTTCCTTATTTCCCACTTACCAATTATTTTCAGCAATCAGAATACTCCATACTCCAACCAACATTTTGGAGGAATGAAGGTTCAGATAAATACATTGAGTCAGAGGTTAATAACTCCTTCATTCAAATTAGAAACTTATAGAATATGGACTCTACTAAACACACTGAAACTATTAAAAAAAAATGGTCCTATTCATTTTACTTGAAGAACAATCTTTCATAGAAATAGAGTCAAACTAAAGAGAAAAGTAGTTAGTTTTCTACCCACCAAGTTCTTTGAACCTGAATATAAGCTAACAAGTCTAAATGTGATAGGGAATACACACACACACACATACACACAAATGCACAGAGACAGACAGACAGACAGACACACACACACACACACACACACACACACACA
>NW_021604563.1:14441823-14451346 GCF_004785775.1 Grammomys surdaster
AGAGAGAGAGAGAGAGAGAGAGAGAGAGAGAGAGAGAGAGAGAGACTGAGCCTACCTTAAGCTTTTAAAACCCAAAGCCCACCTCCAATGATCCATTTTTTTTTTCAGAAAGGCCACACCTACTCAACATGATCAGGCATCCTAATTCTACTTTCTAAGCATTCAAATATATAAATCTATGGATACAGTTCTTATTCAAACCATCACAGTCCTAATGCAGGAAAGTTGAATGGCTTGCATCTTGTGCATGTTTTGTAAAGGTGACCGCAGCTGCATTGAGTTTGAGTGTGAAGCCTTTTCAAGTCTCAAAGGCACTGTTTCACAGTATAACTCCTCTCTGACTTCTGGCTCATTCAACCTTCCTGTCCTTTTTCTCAAAAATTTCCTTAAGCCTTAACATAAAGTTGTATGGTATAGATTTCTCATTTAGCATAGAGAACTACACAGGTTAAGTTCAATTCATTGCAAAAAGAAGATTCTCTAATGAGGACTGAGAACTAAACTAATCTATGAGTTTAAAGGTAAGTGTTTATAAGGCAGGGTTTTTTTTTCTGTTTAGTGTGTCTCTTTAGCAAAATTATAGTAGTATATTCTCCCTAAGGGACTATGAGCTCCACAGTTGACATCTCCTGGCCAGATTTATAATACCAGGCATGAAGATTCTTCACGTGATAAGGGCTTTAAATCCAAACAGAAAACTTGGTTATACCCATAATATTCATACCACCAGTACTCCCATGGGCAAATTTTGACAAAGTGGCCATTACTGTAGCTCATAGAGTCCACCAATGGGTAAGAATATAGCTGATTTTTTTTTCTTCTACAAGCCTTTGTAGTTTTTGAAATCTAGTGAGCAGAACAAAAGCTTCTGGGTCAGTACCAGCTTGATTTCTTCAAGTCCTGTGTTCAAAGAATGTGTTTTCCACAGTGGTATATTAACATCAAGTTATGGTAGGCAATCAAAAACAATGACAATAACCTATATTGCTCTGGGAGGGAACTCTTGGAAACACTCTTCTGCACTGATCAACCTTCAGAGAGGGGATAGATAGATAGATAGATAGATAGATAGATAGATAGACAGATAGATAGACAGATAGATATAACACACACATAACTTGGCACTAGGCTTTTAGTTTGACATCCTATTACTCTGTATGCATCATAACTCCCTGTATAGGTTATTTAAATAATTTAAATGAGACAGAATTGTATTATATAGGCAGATGTACCTAAAATTCCTGATTCTAACGCCTTAACTCCTAAGTACTATAATAAAATGCGTAGGTCATCATGCATTGCTCTGGCCTTCATTGGTTTGAAGATTAGTAATCTGATTTTATGTAAGATGCATCTCAACTGGAATTTGTTTGACTTGTCTTCTGAAGAGTAGGCAGCAATTATTTGGAGGAAGAAGAATATGACAGTAAATGTTAAGTTTTATAATGATATGCTGAATACATATATATTCTATAATGCTTCCTGAAAATGATAGGGCAAATGTAGAACATGCAAAAGTTATCTAATGGTGTTGCTTTTACAGTTGCATCTACTGTGTCTCATAAATATTAATTACTATGGAAAGCCTATATATAGTTGTGTTGTTAGTCTTTTAACATCTCTCAATTAATTAGAAATACTTTTCTTATTGTTGAGAATAGTTTTCACTATCCTGGGGTTTTTGTTATTACAAATGATTTTTCAAATTGTTCTTTCTAACTCTATAAAAAATTGAGTTTGAATTTGATGGGGACTAAATTGAATCTGTTGATTTCTTTTGCCAAGATGGCCATTTTTACTATATTAATCCTGCCAATCCATGAGCATGGGAGATCTCTGAATTCTTCTTCTATTTCTTTCTTCAGAGACTTGTAGTTCTTGTTATACAGATCGTTCACTTGTTTGGTTAGAGTTGCACTAAGATATTTCAAATTATTTGTGACTATTGTGAAGGGTTTTATTTCCCTAATTTCTCTCTCAGCTTGTTTAGCCTTTGAGTATAGGAAGGCTACTGATTTGTTTGAGTTAATTTTATATCCAGCCATTTTTCTAAAGGTATTTATCAGCTATAGGAGTCTCTGGTCCCTGACCTCAGGCTGTACTACAGAGGAATTATGATTAAAGAATACATAGTATTGGTACATAGACAGTCAGGAAGATCAATGAAATAGAAGTAAAGACCCAGAAATGGACCCACACACCTATAGTCACTTGATCTTTGACAGAGAAGCTAAAACCATCCAGTGGAAAAAAAGACAGCACTTTCAAATAACAGTGCTGGTTCAACTGGCTGTCAAAATGTAGAAGAATGCAAATTGATACATACTTACTTCCTTGTACAAAGCTCAAGTCCAAATGGATCAAGGAACTCCACATAAAGCCAGATACACTAAATCTCATAGAAGAGAAAGTGGGAAAACATCTGGAGCACATTGGCACAGGGGAAAATTTCTTGAACAGAACATTTGAGTGTTTATGCTTATGCTCTAAGATCAAGAACCAACAAATGAGACTTCATAAAATTGCAAAGCTTAAAGGACACTGTCAATAGGACAAGATGGTAACCAACATATTGGGAAAAGATCTTTACCAATCTTACATCTGTTAGTGAGCTAATATACAATATACAGAAATAATTCAAGAAGTTTGATCCCAGAGTACCAAATAACCCGATTAAAATGGGGAAGAGAGCTAAACAGAGAGTTGTCAGTAGAGGAAACTCAAATAGCCAAGGAGCATGTAAAGAATTGTTCAACATCCTTTGTCATCTGGGAAATGCAAATCAAAACAACCTTGAGATTCCACCTCACACCAGTCAGAATGGCTAAGATCAAAAACTCAGGTGACAGCAGATGCTGGTGAGGATGTGGAGAAAGAGGAACACTCCTACATTTCTGGTGGAATTTCAAGCTGGTACAACCACTGTGGAAATCAGTCTGGTGGTTCCTCAGAAAATTGGACATAATACTGCCTGTGAACTCAGCTATACTACTCCTGGGAATATACTCAGAAGATTCTCTGATATGTAATAAGGACTCATACTCCACTATGTTCATAGCAGCAATATTTATAATAGCCAGAAGCTGGAAATGACCCATATGTCCCAAACAGAGGAATGGATACAGAAAATGTGGTACATTTAAACAATGGAATACTACTCAGCTATTAAAAACAATGACTTCATGAAATTTGCAGGCAAATTGATGGGGAACAAAATAATCAAAGTAAGTAGAGGATGGGACAGACTTGTGAGGAAGAGAAGATTGGAAGGGGAAAAGAGGGGCAGAATCAGTTATGGGAGCAGATGAAGAAGATGTACAGAGGGTGGAAATTGAACAGAGGTGTGTAGCAACAGGGGATGGGGAACTGGGAGTAGCAACCAGAAAGTTCCAGATACCAGGAAATCAAAAGCGTCCCGGGACCTCATGGAGATGACATTAGGTGAAATACTGCACAAAGTGAAGGGAGAACCTGTAGAGACCATATCCAGAGGCTAGGCATGGCTTCCAGTTGAAGGATGGTTTTACCCACCCATCTCCAAAAATTTAACCCAAACCAGAATTGCCCCTGTCTAAATGAAATACTGGGACAAAGAGTGGAGTAGAGACTGAAGGATAGGCCTTCCAGAGACTGTTGCTCCTGGGGATTCATCCCACTTGCAGACAACAAACTCAGCACACTATTGCTGATGCCAAGAAGTGCTTGTTGACAGGAGCCTGATACAGCTGTCTCCTGTGAGGCTCTGCCAGATCCTGAACAAATACATATGTGGATGCTCACAAGCAAACATCGCACTGAGCACAGGGACTCCAATGGAGAAGTTAAGGGAAGGACTGAGGGAGTTGAAGGACATCTATATCTGGCATTAATGGGAGGGGTGGTCGTTGTTCCTGTGAAGGCTTGTTACCCAAGTATAGGGGAATGCTAGGGTGGTAAGGCGGTAGTGGGTGGTGTGTGTGGGAGTACCCTCATAGAAGCAGGAAAAGGGAGAATGGAATAGGGAGGTTGCAGAGGGGAAACTATGAAAGGGAAAAACATTTGAAATGTAAATATATAAAATATCCAATTTTAAAAAATGTAAGTACTCCCTGGAAGACTAATTATAAATTATGCTTCATACTTTTTTTCAGTTGTGGCTGTTTATGATGGCATGTTAAATGTTAAAACATTTACTTATAGATATAGGTAAAATTCAGTGCTTCAATTTAATAAAATATGGAATTTCATTAGCCAAAAATGAAATGAAGAAATACTTTTCCACATGCATTGTCATTCTTTTAACTCAAGCAATTACTTTATTTCAATAAAAATTTAAACATAATTGATATATACTTTGATTTATATCATAATTCTACACAATTATATTCATTACTCAAATTAATGTAGAATTATCATAGAGGACCTTGCAGTGGCTTCCTGTGTCCCTATAACCTATCTCTTACATTGTGGTATGAATATTTTAAGTAGAGAAATTTTCATATTTACAAACTTCAAATAAGCATTACAAAATGCTTTAGGATCTTTCTGTCTAGTGTGTGTGTGTGTGTGTGTGTGTGTGTGTGTATACTAAAGTCTGCAATAGCCACCAGGCATAGTTGAGCTTACCTGTATTCCCAGCCCTTTTGATTGAGCTAGAAGGACAGAATGATTCAGGCCAATTTGGGCTACACTTTTACATTCAGTCTCAAAAGAACAAACCAAAATGTTGAAGTGGAGCAGAGACTGAAAGAAAGGTCATCCAGAGACCATACCACCTAGGGATCCATCACATCTGCAGACACCAAACTCAGATATTATTGCTAATGCCAAGAAGTGCTTGCTAACAGGAACCTGATATAGCTGTCTCCTGAGAGGCTTTGTCAAAGCCTGACAAATACAGATGTGGATGCTCACAGCCAACCATTGGACTGAGCATGTGGACCCCCAATGGAAGAGTTAGCAGAAGAACTGAAGAATAGAAGATTGCAACTCCATAGGAAGAACAGTAATATTAACCAACCAGACCCCTCAGAGCTCCCAAGGATTAAACCACCAACCAAGGAATACACATGGAGGGACCCATGGCTCCAGCTGCATATGTAGCCAAGGATGGCCTTATCTGGTATTAATGGGAGGGGAGTTCCTTGGTCCTGTGGAGGCACAATGCCCCAATGTGGAACAATGCCAGGGTGAGGAGGAAGAAGTGGGTGAGTGAATGCTTCATTGAAGCAGGGTGAGAAGGGATGGAATAGGGGATTCTTGGAGGGGAAACTTGGGAGGGGGACAACATGAGAAATGTAAATAAATAAAATAGCCAATAAATAAAGAAAATAAAGAGGGAAAATAATAAGAATATAGAACAAGAAAAAGTAGTTCATTCATCTTGTCATTATATTTTGGCTACTTGAAAAGTGAAATGGAATATGAACCTTTGGGAGCCTCTCTTAGAGTGTGGCATGGCTTGTATCATCTCTGATTTAAAATAATCATGAAAAAATGTATGTAGTAACTGATGTAATAAATACCTAAAATTTGTTTATTTCTAAGTTAACCTTGAGCTATTGTTGACTTTTTCATCATAAATGTATTGATACAGTGGTCAATCTAGGTATCTTCCTTACTTCTCTATAAGTTCTCACAAATTAATAACTTTGTGCTATAATATTACATATATAAAATAAGCCATTAAAAATCATTTGCTTGCCAATATTTTAGTCAAGCTTTTAAAAGTTATCACAGATTGATCTATTTAGTTGCTTATTGACATCACTGTTTAGATTCTCAGTAAGTTTAGTCAGAATTCTTCCTCATCTTCCATATCAGATAACCATTAGTATATGATCATGTTTCACAATTTCCATCATTCAGATAATGTCTAATCACACTAGTTTGTCTTCACAGTCATACTGGAAACTTTATCACCAACCTTTCCTCCAATAACTTTTTATCTTCCAACCATCACACTGCTCCTTGCCTAGAAGCACCTACATATTCGTGTTGTTTTTAGATTTGAGCCCCTTCTCCTACCTTATCCAATGTGAGACCCCATTGTAGTAATCTTTATTTATCCCACTAACTCTAAATACGATTTTCTCTTACCTTATTTTAACAAATATCATTGAATTTCTTTGTACTAAAAAAATCAATCAGAAGAGCCTTGCCTCTCTAAAATTATTAAATTTTATTTATTATTGATTTCTAATACTTCAAATTCCTGGGTGTCCCTGATATTTTCATTGATATTACTATAATTTTATGTGCTGAATATTATATAATTGTAATCATGCAATAATAGATAAGCTTTTAATATGAACTTCTTCAACTTAGCAGTATGTGTTTAGAAGTCCTCTACAAATCATGAATTTTAACTTAATGTTCAAGAATCATATGTTCAGACTAAGTTTAGATTTGTAAAATCCTGGAAAGAACTACATCTCCACCAAAATTTGGGAATGTTAATTTTCTCTGTTTATTATTTTTATTAGTAATGCTAACAAGTGTATATTGACATCTTACATAAGACATTTTAGTTTACAGAATTTTTTAGTTATGTGTGTAATTTGCTTTCAAAGATTTTAGTTTATATGTAAGTGTGGGGCCGTGAAGGTACAGCCTGGTTCTTAGCTGGGCATGGTCCTTGAACCTGGACCTCAATGGGGCAATCGTAGGTATTCGGCCATGCCCCCAGAACCTAGGGTCCTGACACACAGTCTAGATCCCCTTTGACCCACGCTTTTCAGTCATGTAGGACAAAGCAGCCCCTCCCAGAGAGTTTTGCATCACCATTCACAGGTAGAGGGTGTGACTTCAGGCCTCGAGAGATGTCCTTGTTGATGAGTTACCTAAAGACCAGAGGGCATAGCTAATTAAGTTATTCCCTCCCAGACCTTCCTTCTCTTCCTCCCTATTTAAATCAGGTCCACCTTGGCCTAAGTGGGGGTGTACATCCAGACCATCTATCATAGACCATGTCAATAAAGCTCTTGGAACCCTGGACTTTCTCATGTTATTGGGGCCTGCCATAGTGTTGCCACCCTTGTAGTTTCTCTGCATTTCTACCATGGGCCCCTCTTTAACTAAGAGAGCACCCTTTAAGCCAAGCGATTTGACAGGTGAACACTTCCTGCTTCTCTCAGGGTGCTGCCCGGGTCCTCTCCCTCTCCCTCTCCCTCTCCCTCTCTCTCTCTGCACAAACTGCCCACCTTGCACTTCCCTGTCTCCATTTTTACTGGGGCCCCTAATGGAGACACAGACCTCCGGGTCCACCCGAGAGCCCTGCCCAGCCCTGTGGAACCAGACTGAGTTCTCTCCCGACCAGGGGGCACCACGGTGGCCTCTCATGGCCCAGCACCTGCCTGCTGCCACGTGGAAGGGGACAAGTCGAACTTTCTGCGATTCTGCCACTCTGAGCCATGACAGATGCACAGACCCACAATGCAACACAGATAGATCCATGCCCATGTGACCAGTGTGCAGGCCCTTCATTTCTTACTTTGTAACTTAGACTGGCTTTAAATTTATTATGTAATCCAAGATTTTTGGAATTCTCAATCATCCTGCCTCAGTTTCCAAATTTCTATGATTTATGATAAATTCTCTCTCTGTCTCTGTCTTCCTCCTCCCCCTCCCTCCCTCCCTCCTCCCCCTCCCCCTCTCCCTCTCTCTCTATCTCTCTCTCTCTCTCTCTCCATAGATAGATATGGACAAATTTTCACTCTTCTAGCTACAGTTAAGGAGTTTGGTCATCTCTATTTGTTGAAGATTCTGTCTTTTCTTCAGTGTCTCCATCTGGCTTCTTTGTCAAAATCGGGTGTCTATATGTGTGTGGAATTATGTTTTCTTCTCTTTGTATTGAAGATTAGGGAAGCTCTGCTCATACACTTTCTGATATTGGGCATGAATATGTACAAGGACTAGAGAGGATGCTAGAAGAAGGATCAAATAAGAACAGATTGAGCACATTTGAACAAGAAAATAACATCACACCTTACAAGCCAGTGGTTGTAAAGGAGGATCAGAATTCAGGTAAGGGAGAGAAGTTTGTTCAAAAAGATTATTTCAAATTTTATTGGGATACTAACACCAATTCTATGTTTAAAATATGATAGCTAAAGTCCATGCATCCTTCTGAAGGTAAGGATTTGTTTCTTTAAACTAGAGTTCCTTGGTGAAGGAGGCTATTTTGTTTCTGAAGAAATTTATAATTTCCCAGGACTGAAATTATCAGTTAGTTTCATTGTTGTGTCTGTGTCTATAATCATTTTCCTGAGTCATGGCTTCAATTTTATACCTTCTTTAGAAAATTAAGAAAGCCATACATAAAATGTAATTTGAATTGTATAAGGTCCCTAGTGTAAGCTTTATAGGTAGTTTAAGAGAGCATCTGCTGTTGTTCAACATTGCAGACAGCAAGCAATCTGAATGCTGCTGCAACTACTTCTGTATCTACCTCCATCTCACTGTAGAAATACTGGAATTACAAATATATGCTACCATTTCTAGCTTTATGTGGATTTTTGGGCATTCAAATTCAGATTGGCACACCTCTATCATATATACTGTACAGAGTGAGGTAACTCCCCTGCCCTTCCTTCCTTTTTTATGTCAATGTATGATAAGGACTCATAGAATCTCAGTAATAGTTCTTTGAAAGACTAATTTAAGAAATTTGGGACACTTTGGTGACTGAGGATTGATTTGGGAGGCAAGATACCATAATGCATGGAGACCTTTGTATGACATTTCTTTACCAGACTACAATGGATATTCTAGTTAATTTTACCTAGGGAAAATTATGTTGATTTTGAAAGAAACATAAAATACTTCCATTAACACATGAACACAGTATGATAAGCATCATACTGGTCTCCTGTTATGGGCACCAGTGCTACATCATTAGGACAGAGATCTTTGGCCTTTCTAGTGTTGACTATTATTGCAAACGGTAAAGTTCCTTGAAAAGATGAAGACAAAACTATCTCCCAAACATTCTAGCATCTTCCCTATTTTCTTCTATGACCAAGTAACTGCCTCATGGGATTCAGTTTCCCCAAACCATTTGAAAATCAGTCCACTTATGGCTTTCTCATTCTATAGCTTCTACAATTTTAAAACCTAGGAATTATCCCCATGGATTCCATTGGAAGTCTTTCTATGCTTCTACTAAGATGTTCTTTAGCCATGCTTATGTGTTTACTGTTCCTTCCTTGGCAGGTCTTCCTTCCTACTTACATGTACCTCAAAATTACCAGAAGAATAACAGGATAATTCTTACAGAGGGACCAGGTTTGTATATAGTTGAAGGACCTTCCATTTAGTCATTACTTAAAAGAAAATATTTTACCTGGTGAGGCATAATGGCCCACTTCTAGTCAATAAAATGGAATGAGAAGAAATATAACAGAGAAGATATAGCCAAGATGCAGACTAGAGGCACATACAATTTCCATCATTGTGTTATCATCCCACAGACTAGTTTTCCTTAATATTCTCTCTCTCTCTCTCTCTCTCTCTCTCTCTCTCTCTCTCTCTCTCTCTCTCTCTC
>NW_021604563.1:14451356-14475874 GCF_004785775.1 Grammomys surdaster
CTCTCTCTCTCTCTCTCTCTCTCTCTCTCTCTCTCTCTCTCTCTCTCCATATCTTCACACTCAGCTTGAGAATTTTGAGTGTGAGATTCAGGATGATACAGGTGATTCCACTAGACAAGAGGACTCATCCTACTGTGTTTGTCTCTTAATTGAACGCTTACTTTGGTCTCAGCTCAATTTCTGAGCAATGACTCATATGAACTTTTACTTTGCAACTCATTGAGAAAACAGGCCAGCTGTTTAAGTGCACATTCCAGGACAACATTTTATGAGACTGATTACCAATCCCAAGCTAAGTCCACTTCTAACTCTATCATAATTGAATTAATCTCTTCCTCCTACTTGTTGCAAATGTAACATTAAAAGTTTCTGACTCAATAGGGATGACATTATCTGAAATGCTCAACAATGGGGAGATTGAACAGGAAGAGATCATCTCCAGTAGATTGATATAGCCACCAGTTGAGGCAGGGGACCACCCACCCATCTTCAAAATTTTTAACCCAGAATTGTTCCCATCTAAAAGAAATGCAAGAACTAAATGGAACAGAAACTGAAAGCAAAGCCACTCAGTGACAGGCCCAATTTGGGACACATCCCATGTGTGTACACCAAATATTAAAACTATTACTGAGGCCATATTGTGCGTGCAAAGAGGAGCCTGGCATGGCTGTCCTCTGAGAGGCTCTACTAGCAACTGACTAAGACAAATGCAAATACTTAAGGCCATTCATTGGATTGAGGTTAGGGATCAATATGAGAGAGTTAGAGGAAGGACTGAAGAAGTTGAAGGGGATTGCCACCCCACAGTAATCAACAACAGTGTCAAATAACCTGGAACCATCAGAGTTCCCAGTGACTAAGCCAAAAACCAAGGAGCATACAAGAGCTAGTTCATGACCCTGGGCACACATGTAGTAGAAGATTGCCTTGTATGACCTCAGTGGGAGACGATGAGCTTATTCCAGTGGAAATTTGATGCTCTAGTGAAGAAGGATACTGATGGAGGTGAGGTGGGGGTGGGTGGCCAAGTGGGTGAGAACCCTCTCAGAGGTGGGAGGAAGGCGGGTGTGGTGAAGAAGTTGGGGAGGGGGAACCACAAATGGGAGCAACTTTTGGAATGTAAATAAATAAAATTATTTAATAAAAATAAAATTGCAACAAACAAACAAATACCGATTATGAAAGTACTAAATAAGAAATAGTCTGTTTTCTGCTTTTCGTGGCTTCCCCTAAATCGGAGATACCCTATTTATTCTTTCTCTGGCTGTTTTTGTGCTACTCTTCCAACAAGTCCCAAATCTTAAAGACTTTACCATCTCCCATGGATGCCAGTTAAACCCATCTTCTGCTACATGTGTAGCTGGAGCCATGGATCCCTCCATGTGTACTCTTTGGTTGTTGGTTTAGTATTTGAGAGCTCTGGGGCAAGGGTCTGGTTGCTAATATTGTTGTTCTTCCTGTGGGGTGGCAAATTGCTTCAGCTTTTTCAGTCCTTTCTCTAAGTTCTCCATTGGGATCCCTGTGCTCAATCTGATGGTTGGCTGTGAGCGTCCACATCTGTATTTCTCAGGCTCTGTCAGAGTCTCTCAGGGACAGCTATATCAGGCTCCTGTCAGCATGCAGTTCTTGGCATCTGCAACAATGTCTGGGGTTGGTGTCTGTATATGGGATGGATCCACAGGTGGGACAATCTCTGGATGGCCTTTCCTCTGCTCCTTTCTTTGTCCCCATATTTCCTTTAGGCAGGAGCACTTCTGGGTTAAAATTTGGAGATGAGTGGGTGTCCCTGTCCCCCAACCAGGGGCCTTGCCTAACCTCTGGATAGGGTCTCTACAGGTTCTCCCTTCCCTTTGTTGAATATTTCATCTAGTCTCATCCCCTTTGGGTCCTGTGAGGCCTTTGATTTCCTGGCATCTGGGACTTTCTGGTTGCTACTCCTGGTTCCCAATCTCCCATTGCTACACACCTCTGTTCAATTCTCTGACCCTCTGTATATCATCCTCATCTTCTCCCATAAGATATCCTGCCAACATTTTCCCCTTCTCTTTTCCTCCCAAGTCCCTACTACCCTCTATCTTCTGTGAGCATTTTGTTCCCCTTATAAGAAGGGCTGAAGCATCCACACTTTGGTCTTCCTTCTTCTTGAGCTTCATATGGTCTTTGAGTTGTATCATGGTTATTCTGAGCCTTTAGCCTAATATCAACTTATCATGGAGAACCTACCATGTATGTTCTTTTGTGACTTGGTTACCTCACTCAGGATATTTTTTAGTTCCATCCATTTGCCTGCGCATTTCATGAAGTCATTATTTTTGATAGGTGAGTAGTACTGCATTATATAAATGTACCATATTTTCTGTATCCATTCCTCTGTTGATGGACATCTAAGTTGTTTCCAGCTTCTGGCTGTTATAAATAAGACTGCTATAAACATAGTAGAGCATGTGTCCTTGTTATATGTTAGAGCATCTTTTGGGTATATGCCCAGGAGTAGTATAGGTATGTCGTCAGGTAGTACTTGATCCTGTGAAGGCTTCATGCCCCAGTGTAGGAGAATGCCAGAGGAGTGAAGTGGGAGTGGATGGGTGGGTGGGGAAGCACCCTCATAGAAGCAGGGGGAGGGGAAATCAGATGGGGGGTTGAGGAAAGAAAACCTGGAAAGGGATAACATTTGAAATGTACATGAATAAAATATCTAATAAAATATTAATATAACATTATCCAAAAGTATCACACAATAAGAAAAGTATTTTAGTAGCTTAGAATATATATGTATATATTAATAAAATTTAACTTAAAAAAAGACTTTATCACCTTCCTACAGTACTGCTGAGAACCAAGCTAATATTATATGAAATTTTGGAAGACATTTAAAAAGGAAGTTATAAGATCCTATTTATCAGATTCTGATATGTGTGAAATTTAGAATTCACAAGTATTTGAAATTGCATCATTTGTCATTAACCTAAGTTGTAGTTTTTTTCTAATTTTATTATTGTGTATAGCAAATACTGCAAATGTAGTCCAGCATCAAATAAGACATCATGCTTATACTGTCATTATTTTTTGCCCTTATTTAAGTTTTCACTTTTGGTGATGTAATTTTATGTGAAAAATAGACTACCTTGATATGCTAAGGAAAGTGTACCATTTTATGATTACTTATTAAATATAAACTGTATTAGGTACATCTACTGTCTTGAAAATCACACATATTTGCTAAGACCTTAAGTAGCTATCAAATTTTGAAATTAATCATTTCCCTTTACTTAAATGAATTGAGTCTCACAGTTATATTTCTTTAAAATAAGAGTAAAATTTAATGTCCCTCTTATAACAAGAATTGTTGAAAGCTGCCATTTGTCTGTAGGTTTGTTTTCATACTAATATATTTCTTTCTCTTTTTTTTAACTCCATAGTGGAATTACAAGTTTGTCATATCATACACCATCACTGCTCAAAAAATGATTTGTTACATCACTTACCATGGTTGGCATTTTTTTGAACATAGAAAAACACTAAAATGTGGAAAGTTATTTTAAACTTAACAATCAGAAAAATTGTATTACTAAGTTGCTGTCCTCATATTTGTATATTTTACTATTTCTATATAGTGGTATACCAATAAAAATCTTCCCAATCATTATAAATACATAAAACTCATAGGTTCAATGAAATTATTCTGGTACTTGACTACTTTTTCTGAACTCCAGTCAGATACAGTGAATCACATAAGTACATAAAACCCTGAAAATATATGTAAAATAATCATAATAATAATAAATCTCAAAACAGTTTCATCATTTAGAATTAAAAATTTTCTAAACACCTGAGGGAAATGAAGTCCAATGACAGACCGAAATTGGGATCCAGCTCAGGAGGAGGCTCCAAGGCCTGACACTATTACTGATGCTATGGTGTTCTTATTGACAGGAGCCTTTGGCTGCCCTTTGAGAGGCCAAACAAGCAGCTGAAAGATTCAGATGCAGACACTTACACCAAACCAATGGATAAAATTCATAGGATCCCTATGGTTAAATTAGGGAAAGGCTGGAAGAAGCTGAGGAGAAAGGTAACCAAATAGGAAGACCAGCAGGCTCAACTAACCTGGAACCCCAGGATCTGCCAGACACTGAGTCACCAGCAGTGAAGCATACCCCCACTGATATGATGCCCCAGATGCATATACAGCAGAGCACTGCCTGGTTTGGCCTCAGTGAAAAAGATGCACCTCACCCTCAAGACACTTGGGGGTCCCAGGGAGTGTGGAGGTCTGGTGGGGTGGGGGTAGAGATGGGTTGGGGATACTGTTTGAGACTGGGGATGAGGTATGGGATGAGAAACAGTCAGAGGGTGAACCTGGAGTGGGATAATGACTGAAATTTTAAGAAAAGATTAAAGAATAATAATTTTAAAAATTAAAAAAATAAGAAATTGATTCTCACCTTCCACCTTAAAAAAACAAAATAAAATTAATAGATGTCTAGAAGAGGTTTAATACTCATTAACATGATACTATTCCATTAAAGACATTTACCTTGATGAAATATGATCAATTATTCTCAATGGGAGTGATAGGACACATGCATAATTGGTATGAGGACATCAATGCAATGGGTTTCTGCTTTATACTTGGTTGTACTGTATAAAATTTGACATTATTTGGCCTTTATTTACCTTGTAGAAATCATTTTTATGTGTGTCGATCTGTTCATTGGAATGGAATATTTTTTCTCCTGCCTATTGGACTTTTGTGGAAAGAAATGCAATAATACATGTTGAGCAAGATGCAAACATTTGCATGTTTTAACAGGATACTTGAAGAAAGGCATGCAGTGGATGTAGTCATCTTTAACACCAGTACTCACTTAGGAGACAGATACAGACAGATGTCTGTGAGTCCAAGGTCAGTCTGGTCTAAACAATGAGTTCCAGGCCAGTCAGGGCATCAAAAAAGGTATGTATGAAGTGCATTTGTGCCCATTAAGTTTCTGCTGTTCCCACTTTGTATAATGTCATGATACCATGGTCAGTAAAATCAAAAGTTCACAGCTGAGTAAATTTTTTCATATCCATTCTTCTTGTGGACATCCAAGACTATTCTATTTCCCAGCTACTGTGAATAGAGCAGCAAAGAAATTACAAATTTTCAAGTAAATAGATGCAATTGTAACAATTTATACTGAATGAAGTAACCTAAGCCCAGAATGACAAACACCATATGACCTCTCACATCTGTGGATCCTAGTGTTGAGTCTACAGCTTTATGTGTTTATCCTGGGGCACTTGTAGAAGCCATAAAACTAAAAAGAGAACATCAGGAGGATATCTTAAAGGCTGAAGAGCTAGTGGAATGTAGTAATATGAAAGTAGACAGGAAAAAACATAAATTTTAGAAGGGATTGGATTAAAGAAAAAGGGTACAGGAGGTGAGAAATGATGACTAATCTAAGTGAGTAATCTATTTAAAATCCATACAAAATCCCACTACATTGTAAAGTAATATTTTAAATCATATTACAAAGAATCGAAGTAATACATCCTACTTTGCTGAATAGTGGTGTTCCTAGAAGCCATTGTTTATTACACAGAAATCCTAGTGCCAATTATGGGCATCCTACTTATTAATTCTTGGTCAAGGAGGTCTCAGAGTCCCCATTAAAAAAAAATACAGGCTATTTCCAGTCCTCCTTGATCCTCACTAAATCTAGAGGATAATACCTTATTGCTGGAGACAGTACTTATCTAGATTGCTAGATATGGAGAATATGCTGGCTGGAAATGAATAGGAAGATTCCTTCCTATGAGACAGATTCCATAGTGCTGAAAGGTCCTATCCAAGATTTTAGGTGAGAAAAGTCAACAGTTACCTTATCCACATGTGAAATCTATTAACTACAGTGCCAATCTATCAGAAGAGATATAACCTCTGACATAATAGTAGCATGAAGATTAGGAGTGTATCAACTACTCCTGAATTAGTTTTGAAGTCAACCTACTGAGGGGAACACATGACTGATACTGTTGATCTAATCAAAATTCTATATTTGTGAAGTGTATAGACCTTAAAAGAGACATTTCTACTATTGTTTGGCTAAATTGACAGCAACGCAATGTCTAAATATTCATGGTTATACCAAAATATCCATGGTTCTACCAAAATATCCATGACAAATTGAAAAATGACATTCATATCTCTAATCAGAAAAGGTCATTTTTGAGTGAAAGAAAGTAAATGTAAAGATTCATAGCTGTTTATTGTTTATTATGTATGGCAATTTTGTGCTTAGTTCTAAACAGGACGTTTTGACCAGACCTTCAACAACCAGGGAACATGATGAAAGAAGAAGCAGAAACAATTAAAAGCCAGGAAATATGGATAAGGCATGTGAAATGGCATCTTCTAAGCATGAAACAACCACTAAAAATGTGCTATCTAGTAGGTATAATTGCCTAGTTGGCTAAACTAGGGGTTCATGTAATTTGGGTTCTCAACAGCAAATGTTAAGTCATAAAGAGACTCATGAGGCCCCAGCCTCTACAAAAAGTGGGTGATCACAGACTAATGGATACTTCCAAACTTGTGGCCATGGAGAAATGTCTGGTTAAAACCTATTTAACAAAACAAAATAATAAGACACCAATGTGGTAAGAGATCTGTATGTAGGAGATGGCAGAGGGGAAATAACAAGGATGGAAGAGAAATAAGAAGAGAAGATTCTAGGTAATAATCAACAGAATATACTGCATAAGTGTCTAAAATGTTAAAAAAATAGGTATAATCTATACACAATCTGAAAAATATTTAAGTTTTTTAAAGTGATCTGCAAATAATATGTCTCAACCTCTAATTTGTTCTTTTATATCCCTGTTAATAAAGTGACTGAGAAAATGTCCAAGGACAAACAAGAATAACTTGAAAATACCACAGAATGATATAAGGAGTACTCTGTATAGAGAAAGACATTTCATGTTGCATAAGAAAAAATTAGTAAAATTATTAAAATAGTCAAAACAGGATTAGGTTAATCCCTTTGTCTTTTCAGCTATTCATTTTTTTTATAAATTCTGATATATAGGCAGATATGATATATAAGGGGAGTGATTGATATAGATATATTATTGTGTAGAACCTTGCTTTGAGCTGGAGAATCATAAGAAATATATACTTATTCACATTAATATGTTCTTAAACTCAACTTTGAAGCATTGGTTGTAAGTAGTGCTTTATATTTAATAAAATGTTCAATGCTTTATTCTTCTTTCCTATATATCTCTCTCTTCTCTCTTATTCCTTTCCACTGAAAACGCATTCTTAATAAATCACATTTATTAAGACTTCACTTCTAACCTTTCTTATGGCAAAATTGATCTAAGACATAAATTATGTTAAATGAATATCTTATAGATGAAACAAAGATAATTTTAGTGATTTAAATATGAATGGGATTAAGAAACTGAATACTAATTCATAAATGTGAGAAGGAAACTCAATTAAATTGAAGTATTGAACAAACATTGTACTATCAGGTATTTTGAAAGAAACATTTAATAAAGACTTAAAAACAGATCCTTTCAGATCACATGAAGCTCTAGAAGAAAGAAGACCAAATTGGTGATGCTTTGGTCCCTTTTAGAAGGAGTAACAAAATACTCACAAGAGGAAATACTGAGACAAAGTGTGAAGCAGAGACTGAAGAAGTGACCTTCTGGATACTGCCCACCTGGGGATCCATCTCATTTTCAGTCACCAAACTCAAACACTGTTGTGGATACCAGCAAGAGCATGCTGACAGGAGCCTAATATAGCTGTCTCCTGCGAGGCTCTGCCAGCGCATGACATATACAGAGGCAGATGCTTACAGCTAATCACTGAGTTGATCATGGGGTTCCCAATGAAGGAGTTAGAGAGAGGACTGAAGAAGCTGAAGGAATTTGTGGCTCCATGGGGAAAGAGACAATACCAACCAACCAGAGATCTCTGTCTAAACCACCAGCCAGGGAACACACATGGAGAGACCCATGGCTCCAGCTACATATGTAGGGGAGGATGTCCTTGTCAGGCATCAGTGGGAGAGGAGGCCCTTGGTCCCATGAAGGCTGGATGCCCCAGTGTGGGGGAATTCGAGGACAGGAAGGCAGGAGTGGATGGGTGGGTGCGGGCACACCCTCATAGAAGCAGAAGGAGAAGCTATGGGATAGAGAGTTTCTGGGTGAAGAATGGGGAAAGAGAATAGCATATGAAATGTAAATAAATAAAATATCCAATAAAAAATAGACCCTTTCATAAACTAAGAATTCATACAACTTTAATATATGATATTCCAATGGACACAAACAATAAGCAATGCAATTTCTAAACTAATTGAAGGGAAATTGATTTTTTTTAAAAAAGAAACTTAAGGTAAAGCTGGAAATGAATCCTAAAAGTCGGAAGAAATAAAGAGCAAGACAAAATGCTATATTTTTTTTCAGAGAGTTGGAGATGTGACTTAGCAATTGAGATTGCTTGGAGATCTTACAGCAGACCTGGGTTCAGTTTGTATCATATACATCAACCTAATCCACCATATAAACAAACAGAAAGAAACAAAACAAAACATGGCCGTCTCACTAGATGCCAAAAAAAAAAAAATGACAAAATCTAACATCCCTTCATGTTAAAAGTCATAGAAAGAGTAGGGATGCAAGACATAACTAAACACAGGAAAGGCAGTATACAGCAAGCAAGTAGCCAATGTCAAAATAAATGGAAAAAAGTTAAAGCATTTCCACTAAAATTGGGGACAAGCCAAGTTTGTCACTCTCTTCCTGTCACTTTGTGGGGCACTGGGCTATGAGAAAAGCCAGAAAGCTTGGTAGAAAGACCAGAAGCCCTGGGACCCTTGGTCTGAAGAAGACCAGTAGGATAGAAGGCCGCTTCGAACTTTCCCAAAGCCATATGGCTCTCTTAGCTTCTGCTCCCCACAGCCCCTCCCATGGAGTGGTCCATGGCCTTTATCATGTAGGAATAACACCTCCATGCAAAAAAGGCATCCCCAAGCTCTCAAACCAAACCAATAGAAGTTACCTGTTCTCCCCCCAAAACTGTATATATCTCCAGAGCTCAAAAGTAAAGGTTGTTGTGTGGTGTGAGACCTTCCCGCTGTCGGAGTGCTTTTTCTCGATCCCTCGCCAGTCACTGGCTATCCTGTGTATTTCAAAGGGTGACAACACTTCTCTCCTCCCCACGGGCAGAGCAAACAGAAAGAGCTGTAACACAGAGGCAGATCCTCCAATCTGCCCCCCCCAGTCCTCTCGGGCCCAGCCGTCTGAGGCTGCTGTAGCCTCGATTCGAGAGGCTACACCGGCCCTCCCCTGCGCAAAAAAAAAAAAAAAAGCGCGCTGTGCTCCAGCTCACAGCCATGCTCTCGCTTGCTCCTGCCAGAGCCTTGCGCTGAAAAAGCCGCAGATTCCTGGACAGTCTGGGAGCCGGCATTCCACACCCTGCCTGCTCTCACTGAGCAGTGGTGTCCGGGAAGCCCACCGCTCACACCGCTGCCTGCATCCTACAAAACCGCCTGTGACCCTGCGCAACATCACTTCAAGATAGTACTTGAAGTTCTAGTTAGAGCAATAAGACAACTAATAGAAATCAAGGGAATAGAAATTGGGAAATAATATGACAGTATACATAAGTGACAAGTGACCCCAAATATTGTACTAGACAACTCAAACAGCTGATAAACACTTTCAGCAGAGACTGCATAAAAATTAATTAAAAGAAAGCATTAGCTCTCCTATACATAAGCCACAGATGGGATAAGAAAGAAGTTAGGGAAACAGTACCCTTCAGAATATACACTAAAACACGAAATACCATGGTGTTAGTCAAACCAAGCAAGTAAAACTCCTGTATAACAACAACTTCAAGTCTCTGAAGAAAGAAACTGAAGAAAAATTCAGAATTTGGACTGATTTACCTTGCTCTTGGATTGATAGGATTAACATAGTAAAATGACTGTCTTACAAAAACCAGTCTACAGATTCAATGCAATTCCCACCAACATTCCAAGACTATTTTTCACAGATCTTGAAAGAACAATTTTCAAGTTCATAAGGAAAATTCATAAACTTGGGATAGCTGAGAGAATTCTAAACAGTAAAAGAACTTCTAGAGGTATTACTGTCCCTAACTTTAAACTGTACTACAGTACAAAACAAGCAGACATGTGATCAACTGATTTGAATTGAAGTCCAAGAAATCAACTGACACACCTATAGACACTTAAGTTTTGACAAGGAAGCCAAAACTGTAGAATGGGAAAGGGAGATCATCTTCAAATAATGATGCCTGTCTAACTGAATGTCTGCATGTAGAATAATACAAATTCATTCATATTTATGACTCTGCAAAAAAACCTCAAGTCCAAATGGATGAGAGACCTCAAAATAAAACCAGACATACTTAATCTGATACAATAGAAATTGGGGTATAGCCTTGAACTCATCTGTATAGAAGACACTTTCCTGAATGGAACACCAATGCTTCAGGCACTAAGGTCAAGAACTAATAAATGGGAACTAATGAAACTGAAAACCTTCTTAATTGAAAGGATACTGTCATCAGAATGAAATGACAGCATACAGATTGGAAAAATACCCTATATCCAACAAAAAGCTAATATTCAAAATATGTAAAGAACTGAAGAAGCTAGACACTGACAATCCAAATAACCCGATTAAAAGATGAAGTACAGGAGGTGGCCTCTTCATGTTCCATATGCCCAATGTTATGAGTCAGTGCTAACTTACAACCATTGATTCTTGGGTGCCTCCTTATTCTAGGTCTCTGTTTTGTCCTGGAGATGCTTACAAACTCCTCACACCTGACAGTGACAGATTTCCATTCATTTTTGTGGCTATCTAAGCATCTCTCCTGTTCTTCCTCACACCTGATCCTGAGCCCTCTATTCCCTTTTCCATGGCCCCTCCTTCCCAGTTCCCTCAATCCATCTGGCTCTTCTAACTATTTTGTTTGCCCTTCTAAGTGAGATTCGATATTCCTTGCTTTAGCCTTCCATCTTGTTTAGCTTCTTTGTGTCTGTAAAATGTAGCCTGGTATCTGGAGTACAGAGCTAAACAGATCATTCTCAACGGAGGAATCTCAAATGGACAAGATACACCTAATTCAATTTCCTTAGCCATCTGGCTGGGAGTGCAAATAAAAATGACTTTGAGTTCCATCTTACACCCATCAGAATGGTTAAGATCAAAAATTCAAAAGTCAGCCAGGCAGTGGTGGCACGCGCCTTTAATCCCAGCACCTGGGAGGCAGAGGCAGGCAGATTTCTGAGTTTGAGGCCAGCCTGGTCTACAGAGTGTGTTCCAGGACAGCCAGGGCTACACAGAGAAACCCTGTCTTGAAAACAAATCAAAACAAAACAAAATTCAAAAGTCAATACATACTGGTAAGGTAGTGGAGCAAGGGAACTCTCCTCCACTCCTGGTGGAAGTTCAAACTGTACAACCACTCTGGAAAATAATTTCACAGTTTGTCAGAAGACTTGAAATATTTCTACCTCAAGACCCAGATATACCACTCCTGGGCATATACCCAAAAGCTGCTCCACCATCCCACAAGGACACTCACTTTTGTTCACAGAAACTTTATTTGAAATAGCCAAAAACTGGAGATAACCTAAATGTCACTCAACTGAATAATGGATGCAGAAAAAGTGGTATATCTACATAACAAAATGCTACTCAGCCATTAGAAACAAGGCCATCATCAATTTCACAGGCAAATAGATGGTTCTAGAAAATATCATCCTGAGTGAGGAAACTGAAATCCAGGATATTACATAGTATGTACTCACTTATATGTGGATATTAGCCATAAAATACAGGACAACCATTCTATCATCAACAGACCACCCTCTAAGGCCAAATAACAAGGAGGGCCCAAGGGAGGATATTTGAATATTTCTCAGAAAGGGAAACAAAACAGATATAAGGGCTGACTGGAAGGAAGGAACTAGGTGGAATGGGAGAAGAGGAGGGGAATGGAGGTGGGATTATATATAGATCATATATAGTGAAATCAGGGGTGAGGTAAGGGAGATCGTCTGGGAGTAAACTAACCTCTAGGACAATCCAGAGACCTAGGATGGGGAGAAATTCCAGAGTTTCTAAGGAGGTGACTCTAGATGAGTTTCCTAGCAGTGAGGGATATCATTCCTGAAGTGGCTATTTCCTCTAGCCAGTCAAGATACTCAGTGGAAGGATAAGCACAGAAACCTACTCACATAGCTTTTGACCCAAAATGTTTCTTACTTATAAGATGTACAAGGGCAATAATAGAGGAGAGAATGAGAGAATTGTCAATTAATTACTGCTCAAAATTGAGACTTATCCTCTGGGAAAGGATCTATCCTAATACTATTAATGAAACTCTATTGTGCTTGCAGACAGGAACCTAGCATAACTGTTATCTGGGAGGCTCCAACCAGCAGCCAATGAAAAGAGATGCAGAGATTCACCTCTGAACATCTGATGAAGCTGGGGTGTATTACAGAAGAGTTGGGGAAAAGTTTGAGGGAACCAAAAAGGATAGGGCTCTGTTGAAATACCAAGACTCAACTAGCCTGGACACTTTGGGGGCTCCCAGAGACTGAATCAACAACCATAGAATGAGCCTGGGACAGACCTAGGACCCCTGCACATATTTAGCAGATGAGCAGATTGGTCTTCATGAGGGCCTCCCAAACAAGTGGTAAGGGACTGTCCCTGAGCTTCTTGCCTGCCTGCCTGCCTGTAAAGCCTGCACTCCTAAATGGACAGCCTTGTTTGGCCTCAGTTGGAGAGGATGCAATGTGATGTTAATGTGTGAAGGTGGTTGATACACAGAGGGAGGCTAGAAAAGGGGAAGGGGGATTGGGGGAAGGACTTTCATAAAGGATACTGGGAGGGGAGGAAGGGCTGATATTGAGTTTTAAAGGAGATAAATAGATAAACTGAACAGTAAAAATAAAAGATTTCTGGACTCCAAATCCACCTGCATACAGTTCCAAAAGATGTATTTATTACATAAGAAATGAAAACTGTGAATAAATATCTGGAACTTATATTAAAAGAAAACACTAATGAAATATGTTAATATGCCAACTTTAAAACATAATAAAACTTTAAATCAAATGAGTTACAAATCATGGATAACCTGGAAGAACACATAAAATAAATGAATTTGTAGCTCTATAAAGCCTAATTTTTAAAGACATCATAGAATTGCCTCAACATCTATACTGTAAACAAATAACTATGAAGGTAAATATATAAATAGGTCATATTATTTTACCATATTCTCAAAATGTTCAACTACATAGTAACTGAACAAAGATAGAAAACATGATTAGCAAACTTTTCTTAATTTACATTAAAAGAAACTGGATTAATATTTTTCAAAAAGTACTCATTTGAAACAGACAAAAGAATCAAACCTAAAAGCTTTGTTTGTTTTGAGTCATAAAGTGAATCTAAACAAATATGAAGGACATGAAGAAAAACACAAAAGCAGGAGAAATACTTGGATCTTGGCAAAGGAGTGGAGATTCTCATTCATACACCTAGGTGAATATTTTGCCAGTAGAGAAGAAAGAATTTCAGCACAATTTATTTACAGGGGAAGGATATGTTCATAAAACTTTGTGAAGTTTTAGCAGCATCTAGTTTTACCTTGTCAGATTTTAATCACATCAAATCCTTTTGTCAAGCCACTCTTTGTTCTCTCTTATGAAGAAAAAATTTTTCCTTTTCTTTTTATGCTAGATGATTGTTTGCCAATGTCTTATTAATTACTAAGCTTCCTTCTGTAACAAATCAGAATAAATACAGAGAGAGACCCACAAGAAGTCATTATGTAGAAAGTGAGAAACCTTGGAACACTTAGCTGTAAGTGGAATGTTTTCATGAAATCCCTTCCCTAAAGTCTCAGAAATCCTTCAAGAAGAGGACATGGAAAAAATGTAAGGGTTAAAGGAGTAGAGGACAAGGATATAAGGATCTCTAAATCAACATGAACAAAGCACATATGAACTCAGAGAGACAGAAGCAGCATGTGAACCTGTGACATTCTTACCATTCACAGTGATAAGTTCATTGTCATTGTCATTATGCAGTTCCTTTTTGTAGAAAACCACATCATTGATATTTCATGGGTATAGCTTTCTTCGAATATTGAAAGATCCTATTTCACAGTATGGGGCTTGGACTTTGGGTTTTACAATGTTCTTTCTCTCTCTTCCATTATGTTCCATGAGCAGTAATCATAGGGATTGTGTCCTAGGTGTACTGTAATGTCAAAGAAAAAGTCAATTTTGTGCAAGCAGCCATTCTACATTTATAAAAGATAAACTCCAGTAACTCTGACCCTTGACCCCTTCCATGAAATGTAAAACTCTTAGGAAGTGATTACCTGCTTGCTGTGCTTCATGTAAACTCTGCCTATAACTATATACATGGGGAGTAAGATAGTTCCTTGCTTCACCAGAAGTGAGGTGGTTCCTCACTTTGCTGTACACTCCAAGGAATGAAATAATTGTGATTTCCTTTTAATATCTCCCTCTCCTTTCAGCCTTAGTTCCAAACACAGCCATGAAAACTAAGGAACAGCTACTGCTTAAAATGTAGAAATAAAAATTTATCTAATAATAATTGTGGGATAAGTCATCACTGAGCAAGTATACCTGAGTTACATAAGGAAACTGAACAACATGAAAAACAAACAAGTAAGTAGCAATCTTCTATGCTCTTTGCTTCAGTCACTGCCTACAGCTTCCTACCTTAGCTTCACTGGATGATAGACTATGATGTGTAAGACTAAATAATCCCTTTCTTCATCTAGGGTGATTTTGGCCAATGTTTAATCACTAAAATAGAGAGCAAGTTACAACACTGGAAAAGGGATATATTAGTAGACATTTCAGGTATAACTTAAATGCTGACAAAAAGCTTATTTGTCTGTATAAGAATAACTACCAAGAATATAGTTAAACATTATATTTATCTAGAAAAATGGCACTAGTAGACTCTTATATAGGGTCTATGATTTCTCCAGCCACAGGTAGTTAGTTAAGTTTGCAGCATCAGTCATGAACTCCCTCTTATTTAACAAACCTTAAGTACAATTAGGCAGACATTTGTTATCTCCAAGATAAAAATGCCACTATTGAATCATTAGAAATGTCATGCTGGACAACTGGTCATTGTTCTGGTTCATAGAATTTGTAGATGGACAGGATATTGAATGTTTTCTTTTCATTAGAATCCCAAATAGCACATTCTAATACTATGAGAGTTAGTTCTCAGTGAGGAGCCTTTCTGATCATTTATAGCTTGATTTTGAACTATGTTGTATCTGAAAGGGAACAAATGGCAGTGATAATAATTCTATGATTCTTAGAGTCTCTTGGAAATTCCTGACCAGACAAATCAAAGGGAGAGTCCCCTTTCCTGTCCCTGGAGATTTATTAATCTGTGGTTATCAAAGGAAGCAGTATTATCCCATGTGACATATTTATACATATATGAAACTTTACTTTCTGTTTTCCTGCCTCCTCTGAGCACTTTGAGTTATATACTTAAATATAAGATTGAGAGTTATGATCCAAGAGTAAGAGTCAATCTACTCCAACAAATAAAATTAAATAAATTAACAAGCCTAAAGTATAAGTGTGTGTGTGTGTGTGTGTGTGTGTGTGTGTGTGTGAGAGAGAGAGAGAGAGAGAGAGAGAGAGAGAGAGAGAGATTGTATGTGTACCATTTAAGCATACACAAACATACACTCACAAAATTTTTAAGTACATTTATAAAATGTTATTTTACTATGGCTTTTTCAAACACATATAGTGTTCTTTATCTCCCCTTCTTCCCTCTCCCTCCCAAGGTAAAGGTCCATATTTGCCCATTTCTCCCTTTCCATACTATATCTCTCAGTACATCTGTCTCTTGCCTCTCCCCATGATCCCTGAACTGAGTAAATAACATAGACATAGAAAGACAAATGCTGCATGTTGTCTCTTATTCTAAGACAATAACTCCAAATCTTACATTTGACTATATAATCTGAAATAATCACAGAAGGTAAAAAATAAAAATAAAACTTTTTTAGTAACTTTTTTGATATATAAGATAAGAGTCACTAAATGGGTATATATAATCCTTAACCAATTGTGATTTATCCCCTGTGGAGTCTATAAGTATACTTTGGATGTGTCTTATTATATCTAATTCTTCTTTGAGAAACTAATATCCATGCTTGTGTATGTCATATTTCTTGTCTGTGACTCTTTGTTCAGGGTGCATATCCAGACTTTATTATGACTCTTCCTTAAGAAGCTCATATCTCCACTTGCTTATGTCTTACCTTCTATAACACTTTCTTGAGATGCCCCATCTGTGTTCTTGGTTATCTCTTTATGAGGGCTTACCCTTCTGTTTAACATACTTGCTTATGCATACACTAAGGTTATCTTCAATAAAACCTCTTCTAATTTTAATTTATTATGCAATGAGAACTGAAATTATATTCACTGTTGAAGGCATGAATCCTATTTTGACATATATCAGGTTTCCTAAAAATCTAGAGGCATTATTGGGGTTGTATCTCTGTTCTGTCTCCACTGATAGATCCATCGTTGAACAATATGTTTAAGCTAAAAACTAATCAGGACAATAATTAGAAATAGTTTGTCTTAATAAAAAAATAAGTTAAGAAGCACATCATAATTTGTAAATATTTTCAAAGGAATATTATTTAAGAAAAATTGTAAGTTAACAGTATGTGCTGGCCTGTTTTGGAAACCTTAACACAAGCTAGAATCATGTAAAAAATAATCCTCAGATCAAAAAGTGTCCTCCTCCATCAAACTAGCCTGAAGGCATAGCTGCGGACCATTTTCAGGATTAATAATTGATGTGGGAGGGCCTAGCTCATAGTGGCTTTCTGATACACCTGGATAGGTGGTCTTGAGTTCTAAAAGTTATCATGTATAGCAAAGCAGAAAGCAGTAGTTCTTCATGACTTCTGTTTTAGTTTCTGCTACCAGGATCCCATCTTACATCATTTCCTAACCCTACTTCTCAGTGATGGACTGTATGCTACCAGTAAGTATGAGATGAATCAAACCAATTCCTCACCAAATCCTTTTAACCATGGTGTTTATCAAACCAATAGAAATCCAAACTAAGACACTAGGCAAACCATCAGGAACAAGCCAGTAAGAAGCATACCTCTGTGATTCTGCTTCAGATTTTACCTGCAAGTTTCTGAATTAAATTTCTGAATTAATTCTCTCAACAGACCCAGGATATTAAAGCCAGATAAACTCTTTCTTCATTGTTTTAAATCAGTGTTTCATAACATCAATAGAAAGCAGACTGAGACACAGTAGAACACAAATAGCATAAAGAAATATCATAAAATAATAAAGAAAATAATTATTTCTTATGGCTATTGTAAATTGTGGTGGTAGTTTGACTGAGAATAATCCCCACAGGTTCTTGAGAGTTAATGTTTGGTTCATAGTTGGAATTCTCAGTTGGTTAGAAGGTTTGGGTTTTTTGGAGATTTGTCACTGAGGGATGGAATTTGAAGTTTCAAAAGCCCTCATCATTCCCAGTGTCTCAGTCTCTGTCTCTGTCTTCCTCCTTCCCCGCCCCCTCTCTCTGGCTGCTGCAAGTGGAAAAGATCTAAGTGCACAGCTACTGCTTTAGTACCATAATTGCCAACTGCCATGTGTTCTGCCTGGATGCTCATGGGCTAACACTCTAAAACTGTTAACATGCTTTCAATTAAATGCTTTCTTTTATAAGTTTCCTTGGTCATGGTGTCTTGTCATAGCAACAGAATAGTAACTAAGACAGAAGACATTGTATTTTGTTCTAGAAGGTATTAATTGAATGTTTATGGTAATGTTGATATATATATATACTCATCCTACAGAACTTCCAATCATACAATATATTGAACAAACAAATATGTGTAATATATTACTGATATCTGACAGTATTAAATACTTACTATATATTTTAACAATTGCAAATTTCTTCCTACTCGTAAGAGTTTACTATAAAACGTCATACTACATAGTGCTGGCTGTATGTCATATATTTTGTTTAACCATATTTCTTGATTTGGTAAAGAATTTAACATCAAGAAATTGACCTATACTATCTATATTTTTCCTTTTTAAGAATTGTTTGAGAATTTCATATAGATACAAGTCTACTCTCCAATACTCAATGGTATCAATATCCCCTATGTATTTCCTCAGAATTTCATGTGTTCTCCTTGTTTGTTTGTGTCCTTTAACTTGAAAAGTCCACTTAGCAATGCTAGTAGACTCATTTTCTGGATTATTGGTAGCCTCACATGTACTGCATCCCCGAGAAAACTCATAAACAAAAACAAAACCAAGGAAAACATAAAACTCAAAACCAAAAACTGAGTCTTCTCCCAACCACTGTCATTTGACAACAGGCTACCAGATATGCATGGGACTTTCTGACCTCCTTCACATTCCATGGTGCTACTTTGTCTGGGTTGATCCTATACAGGCCTTGTGAGTACAGTCTTAACTGCAGTGAGTTCACATGTAGTACTGCTGCTCTAAGATATCAAGAAAACAGTTTCATTGTCATCATCTGCTTCTGGCTCTTAGAACATTTCTTCCTCCTCTTTCATGATGTTCTCTAAGCTAAAAGGGAAGCTTTGTAATATAGATTTCCCATTCGGGGCTAAAAAGGATGCTTTCTTTTACTGCCTATAGGTTGGCCAGCTGTATCTATCTGGGTTAATTGGTATCTACTGCGAGACATTTCTGTAATGAGAGCTGAGATCTATATAAGGTGTGCTGCATCAAGTAATGTCAGGAGGAGGAGACAGGTTCTGTGGTAGGCTTCCTATCTATATTTATATATGTATACTATATGTTGTTGGAACAATTATAACATTGTGTAAACATGTATTTCTAAAAATAAATTCCTGCTATTAAGAAGTATATTGTGGTTTAGATCAAAGAAGTTAATTTAATAATGGCTTGATCTTTAAAGCAACAATGTTAATGGATGGAACATTACAAAAGTAACTGGATAATTACTGTTGTAATATCAACAATATATTAATCCACTAGTTAAATCCTAACTTAATGGACTAATGGCAATTTGTAGAAACATTAGACATTATTTCCTAATTTGAGAAAGTAAATGAATGAGACACATTCTTAAAAGATATGTATTTTGCATTTAGTCTTTTAGCCATTTCTCTGTTTCTCCACTTTTTCCCATCTCCGCCTCACCCAATCTTTTCTTATATTCTTTTCATATTCTTTCTAGTAATTATCAAGTGACCATACTGTGCTGTCACATGTTCTAAGCCATGGTGATCTGCCTTAGTGTGGCTTAGAATAGGTCAGCAAAATAACCATGAACTAGAAGTTGTGAAATTATGAGACAAAAGAAATATTCCTTCAAGTTGATTTTTACAGCAATTGATTTTTACAGTGATTGAAAGCTAACAGAGGACACATGCATGAAGAACTAAACAGAGTAAAGTGAATCTTTATGAACTTAATTTAATTCCTTGACAGATATAAGATTTGTGTTTTTTCTAGTTTATCCATTATCTGCTGATTCATTCAACTACAGAAATGAAGCAGCAGACATGCTGGTTCCTGGAAGCCATTATATTAAAATAACATAGGTGTCCTTAATGGCACAAATATTGTGGAAGTAACCAACCACTATCTGGTTGTATGTAAGGCCTACTCCATGAGGTAGAAACTATGCCTGACACTGATAGGATATCCAACAACCTGAGACTAAATAGGCCACAGACTTGGAGAAAAACAAATACTATGGCTCCAGTAAAAAGACAGCAATGTAATATCCCCTAATGATATTCTGGTGTGTTCACACATCAGTGTCTCAACCAGTCATCATCATAGAAGATTCCTCCTGTAGTACATGGCAATTAATACAGACACTCACAAATGGGGTAGTAGAAAATATACCCCTTTTTATAGAGAGTAAAAGACCTGGAAACACTCAGTCCTAAATGAGATGTCTTCCTCAATCTCATCTTTGGGTTTAGGGAAATCTGTGAAAGAGGAGGCAGAAAGATTGTAAGAGCCAGAGTGGATGTTCCAAGGAAACAAGACCTTTCAAACACAACAGGAGAGATACACATATGAACGTAGAGACAGGTGACAATAGGCACAGTACTTGCACAGGTCCAAGTCAGATGGGATCCCAGTACTGAGAAAGAAAAGTGCATACGAGCTCCCATCTCTAACTGAGAAGGTATTTGCAATTGACAACTGCTTGAAACAAAAAGAAAATTAGTTTTGTCCAATAGAGTCTCACTGAATATAGGAATCACACTTAAGGGCAAGCCCCATTTGTAACAGTAAAAACCAACACAAAATGCACTAAATGGTATTTTTGTGGATTTTTTTTTACCTATCTTTTTGTGTGTATCTCACAGTTTCTGATTTTCTGTTATCTGCCTTGTTATTTTGTATGTTTGAATCTCTCTATGCAAATGTGTTTCTCATTTTTTTCTGGTTTGTTAGTTTTTGTTGTTGTTTAGTTTGTTGTTATTGTTTGCTTGAGGTTTTGCTATTTTGCTTCTTTTTTATCTGTTTTATTTTCTAAAGAGAAAGGTGCTTGGAGTTTGACGTTTAGGAGGGGGAGTATCTGGGAAGAGATGAGGCAGGGGGAAGCATGCTCAGAATATATTATATGAAAAACATTATTTTCAATAAAAAACCAGGTAACAAAATATAAATGATGTAAAATCTTACCCATATATAAAAATGTTATCGCATTAATACAAGTTGAGATTTGAAGAGAAGGTAAAGAGAAGAGACAATAGAGTAAATGGGGAGAGGCCAATCAGTGGGTCAAAAGTTACAGTCAAATGAAATGGATGGGTGAGTGAGAGGAGCACCATCATAGAGGCAGTGAGAGGGGATTGGGGGCTTGCAGAGGTTAAACTGGGAAGGGGGACAACATTTGAAATGGAAATAAATAAAATAACTAATTTTTTAATAAAGAAAAAATGGTCAATTTCTTGACCCTTTCATTTTTGTATACATCTTTAAAATAAATATGGAATTTTTAAAAAATCAGTAAAAACATTCTCATAGTGAAAAAAATAGAAAAAAGAAAGGATATGACTGCTTCTAGTAATGGTGCAGGAGAACGTTTATTGAAGATAACAGAAAGAGCATAGACAAAGTCCAAGATATCTAGGAGATTCCAGAGTAGACACGACATTGATCCATGTGAGGAGACAGGGTGAGGAAAAGGGAGAAGGAAGAGGAAGAGGAGCCATTTACATCAGCTAGGAGAGCAAATAAACAAAAGGATGCAGGTATCAAAATAGTTGGATTATACAAGGAAGTGCACCCCAGCCCCCTGGACTGGAAAGTTCAGTATGGGGCACTCTATTTTTGTCATACTCTGAAACAAGTATGGACTGAGAGATGCTGGGAAAACCTGGTAGCCAGGTCTGCTTTGATATGTTAAATAAACACTTTAGCCATTTGTCTCAGTTTGGAAAATTAAACTACATAGTTCTGATATTCTACTCTATCTGTAGACTGAATATAATCAACAATGCATTATGCAGTTTAAATGTTAATTAAATGAGATGAATTTTGTAAGGCTTACATGTATAATTATGGGAGTCATCATTGTTTATCAATGACTATGTGTCAAAAATAAAGAAATAAATAGGATATGTAAAGTGACAGAAATATTAATGATTTGATCAATCCTCAACTCTACATAAATTTTACCCAGAAATATGTGAGATTATTATGTTTCAGTCTAACTGAAAATTATAACATGATTACTAGGATATTAGAGAGTATATTCATAAGAATCTTGCCTCAATACTGTGAAATTATTAGTCTGAAAGTGAACAGTGTTATTTTCTTGCTTAAGAAATATTCAAATCAGTATTCAGACATTGTTGCCAAGTTACTTAACTATTTTCCAGAACAAAGGTTAATAATGTTCATAGGAATGCATGAACATCCAGCAGTCAGTGAAGTAAAATTCAGTGTCTTCATTCTAACAAGAAATTACCAGGTCTACAAAGAAGCAGGAAATGTCTCAGGAAGAGAAAGTAAATTAATCAACTGAAACCATCAAAGACCAGACAGAGATGTTAGAATTAGCCAATGAAGACATCAGTACAGCAATAATTTCATTTTGTACGTTCCAAAAGCTAAAAGGCAGTATGAAACAGAGATGTAACTCAAGTAGTACTTACAAAGATGAGAATTACAAATTGTACTGGAAAATTTGAGAGCAAATACACATTACATGTTGCACTTAAAAATAAAAAGTTTGAAAAATTATCAATAATTTCAAAAAAATAGAAGAAAAATACATTAATTTTGTTCCTGTTGCTGTGTGATACAACAGTGAAAGAAATGATCTAGTTCATCTTACACTTCCAGGAAACAGTTCATCATTGAGGGAATTTAGGGCAGGAACCGAGAAAAGAACCAAAGAGACCTCTGCCTACTGGGTTGCTTATTTTGACTTATTCAGCTTTCCTTCTTATATAACTCCAGATGACCTGCCCAGGGGTGTCACAGCTAGCAGTGGGTTACACATTCTCACATCAATCATTAATCCATAAAATGTCCTACAGACTTGCCTACAGCTCATTTTTACAGAGGCAGTGCTTCAGTTGAGGCATTCTTTTCTCAAGAAAGACTAGTTTTTATCATGTTGACAAAAGCTAACCAGGAACACATAACAGTTAGCATAAAACTTAAAGGAAGAAATAAAGTAAGTTTAATAGGGAAGCTAAAATTAAGTGTTATGGCAGAAATAGCAGAATGATCAACCACATTATGCATTTGAGATGAAAGTACATAATAATACAACCAATTTAAATAATAAAGTTTCAGTTGCCTAAAATGTTGAACGTAAGCTGGAACCATAACTCAGTCAGTGCCTTAAGAGCACTGGATGTTCTTTGAACAAAACTGGGTTTGATATGCACCACCTACATGGTGGATTCTAATTATCTGGAACTATAACTTCAGGATGCCTGATCATTCCTTTTGGCATCTATGAACATATGGAAACAAGTGGAACATGCCAATTCATGCAAGTAGACACATATATACATTAATAAAACAAAATAAATCTTTAGTATAAATAGAAATTCAAAGAACATCCTATGTTCTCTTTCTCTTTTTTTACTTATTCACTTTACATCTTGTTCACTGTCTCCCTCCTAGTCAGCCCCTCACACAATCATGCCCATATTCCCCTTCCCCCTTCTTTTCTGAGTGGATGGGGGCCCCATAGTTATCCCTTCAAACTGGCACTTCAAACCTCTGTGGGGCTAGGTGTTTCCTCTCCCACTGAGGACAGACAAGGCACCACAGAACAAACATATCCCACATACAGGCAACAGCTTTTGGGATGGCCCCTGTTCCAGTGGTTCAGAACAGACATGAAGACCAAGCTGCACATCTGCTTCATATGTGCAGAGAGTCCTAGGTCTAGCCTATGTATGTTCTTTGTTTGGTAGTTCAGGCTCTGAGAGCCTCTAGTGTTCATGTTACTTGACTCTGTTAGTATCCCTGTAGCGTTCCTATCCCCCTTAAGGATACAATCATCCCTCCTATTCTTCCAGAGGAGTCCCTAAGCTCCAACCACTATTTGGCTGTGTGTGTCTCCATCTCTCTGAGTCAACTGGTGAATGGAGCCTTTCCGAGGACAGCCTCAGAGACAGCCAGTTTCCTGTCTACAAGTATAACATTAATAGTGTCAGGGATTGGTGTTTGCCCATGGGATGAATCTCAACTTGGGTGGGTTTTTGGTTGGCCATTTCTCTCAGTCTTTGCTTTATTCCCAGTCCCTGCCTTTCTTGTAGGCAGGTAAGTTTGGAGTTGAAAGTTTGTGGATGGATTTTGGCAGCCTTTCTAAGCTCTATATCTCTAATGGCTGTGAGTCACAGATAAGAACACCTCCACTGATTCTCAGGTTCTTCCCTATTCCTGGTCTCTGTATCTTCCTGAAGATGTCCCCTTCTTCCCTCCCCAGTCAGTTCCAGATTTCCATTTATTCTCATGATCATCCGGTTATCCCCCTGCCTCTCCCAACACCTGACCTCTAACCTTTCACTCCCTTTTCAATCCCCTCTCCCATATCCTATGTTCTTAACTTAGAATAACCAAATTCACAGACAACAGCACCAAAAAGTATACATGCTTAAAAGTACTGCCCAGAAAAATAATCAACCAAGTGACAAGGCAAACTTCGTGATGATTACATTAAGTTTTACTCAATCAGCATTTTTTTTATAATGGAAATTCCACCAGCAATATTAGTATTATTAGTTAGTTCTTAGTAGTCTATTGGCAATAAGATTTATTTTCGCTATTTTATTATGAACAGGAGAGAGAGAGAGAGAGAGAGAGAGAGAGAGAGAGAGAGAGAGAGAG